>NC_142178.1:15005000-15160454 GCF_026936395.1 Plectropomus leopardus
TAAACTTGTTGGAAATGGTCACATCACAGTCATTGTGAACACACTTTTAAAGGTAACATTTCCAACACTGCTAATGAATAGCTGGTGAGGAGAGTTAATATCATGCTGGGTTTTAGTTGTATGCTGTCGTTAGGAGAAACATTTGTTTTGCTGTCTTACGTTTGAACTAAAACATTAAGTCAGTGTGTTTCATATAAAGAGACCAGAAGCGGAGAGAAACAATTAAAGAGAAACACACCTCCCAGATACGGTTTCATTCACACTACTTATTAGCTGCGGCTAACGTTGAACTCATAATGATCATCTGATTTTTGTGACTCAATTATTGTTTAGTTATTATTTATTTCAGTCACTGCACACAGCTGCTGGTAGCTGAGTGATGTCTCACACCAACATTGCATAAAACTTTCATAGTTTCATAATACCGTTAGCTGCTAGCTGAAGACTAGCTGCCTCCCTGTAAATCCACCCTTTGACAGGCTACAGTACTGTTGTACTAAGGGTTGCCACCCGCCCCGTGTAATACAGAATTGTCCCGTAACTATATCTGAGAGCACATCTGTGCGGTAGTTTGACATCTTGATTTTCATTGAGAATTTCTTTGCTGGGAATCATACTTTTTGCGATATCTTTATAATCCTATGGGAGTGCTGTATTTTAAACTACCACCTGCACTTCACATCTATCACTCAAATCATGAACTCTCACCAAACCAGGCTGTTATAACTTTCTACTATGGAGCAGGATGGTTCATCCCCCACACCTCCGTGTTCAGTTTCAGCCCAGCTCAGTGCGCTGTTGGCTGGGCACCAAGAGCCTGCTGCATCCCTGAGGATATCCAGGCCTGAACCTCTGCTTGCCAGTAGTAAATACAGATTGGTAAGTGGACCTTGGAGGCTGTGTATAGGATGTGTATGCTGGACCGAAAGCAACGCACTTGCTTTGGGTTTTTCAACATCTCCAGGCAGATTTTGTGTCTGGGGTTCACTGAAGGCAGGACGTTCGTCTGCAGGGCATTGTTAGAAGGAGGAAATTCTACAACATCAGCATACACATGACAGGAGATTTGTTCAAATTATTATCATTATTTTTTGGAGTGAATGAATTTCAGTATCTTTCACTAAGGGGAATGAAAGGTCAGTTAATGTTTGTTAAGAACTGTAAATGCTGTTGCTAAGGACAAGAGGAGCTGAGGAAGAAGATTGCAAAATCTTGAGTGTTTAATATTGCACCTGCCCATGATCCCACAGCTATGTAATTTTGCTGAATATATTTGAACTCTTAACTCTGAAAACATGTCAAGCAGTGGCAAAGTGTGGCCGGCAGAGAGTTACCATGCAATTACCATGTAAAGCTTGAGGTGTGGTTGTTTGGAACTGCGGTAAGTATGGATAAATTTTACGTGTGGCATAGCTTTCAGCTGTGAATTGGGGCCACCGAATATCCACAGCCAATAAGTAAACACAGTGACTCCTGCCATATGTTGGCCGATGTTGTTAAGAATTTCTTGCCTCCTGAAATACATGAACACACCTTCTGGCTGCAGAAAATACAATTATTGCAGCGAGAAGCATGTTTTATTTATCTGTTCTTCTGAGCTTATAAAAATCCAAAACATAAAAAAAGGCACTGAAGTGTAACCATCCTCCTCTGGTGGAGAATTCTGTGTTTCTTTGAAAATGTTGAAGTCATAAAATAAAGTTAAAGCTGCGCTACAAATGTTATCACTAAATGAAATGCTACAGGAACCTTAGCATGAAAAAACGGTATTTTGGTGTAACCTGTGTTCACTTTTATTTTCCACAGGAGTGGCACCATGTCCCAGATCAGTAGAAGTGCCTTGTGCCTTTCCAGTTAAAAAAAAACAAAAAGCTTTGCTGTTAATTGTCATTGCCCCCTGCACCATCACTACACTGATAACCGTGATCTTCATCCTGATGATCGTCTGAGGATAAGTTCAGATCTCTCTCCACATATAAGGACGGGGCAACAAATGCACACATTTTAAATATTGAGGGTGGAGTGTCTGCTTGGTTTTCCCCCAAAATCTACACCTGTGCGTCGCTGTGGCGGCTTGATCTGCTGTAGAAGCAGCTCTGCCAGCTTCAGTGGTGGTTAGACTTCTGCAGATATTCACTCTACATAAACACATTTATAGTTTATTTCAGTATCATTGAATTTTGTTACAGTTTTGTGCATCATCACATCATGCTGCTTGCTTTCAGTCGGCCACATTCACAATGAGCAAAAAGAGGAAATTTTTTCCATGAACTCAGACCACCTACTGTCTCTCTCTTCCTCTCTACACAGTGGAGAAAAAAATGGATTGCAACATCACTTCACTTTAGCGTCAAAAGCAGCATTACTATATAAATACACTGTCTCTAACAAATTGAGGTTTAAGGATGATAAAAGGACTGATGATCTGTTGCTTTGGGTCAGCTGCAAATTTTGTCTTTCTTTTTTTTAATAAAAGGCCAGGGGTAGGATTTCATTAAAAATGCATGCTAACAAAAGTTACTGCAGTAAATCCTATACAATTTTGACTGAATAAAAATAGACTAAAATGTATTTTCCCACAAATTTCACTCTGTCTGGAGTTGCCATAAGTTGTTGACACGTACACACACTCTTGTACTTCTATCTTTGTGAGGACCCTTATCAACATGATATAATCCCTTGTCACCCTACACTTACTAATTCACTGAGACTGTAACTTCTACGCTGTATCCATCAATTCTGGTGTTGTGTCAGGGTCTGTTTTTCAGTCGATGTGTGTTTCCTCTCCACCTAAACCTGACTCAAACCCTTAGTCCTAACCATGACCACCAAGGTGGGCTCTACCTACATCCATGGGTGCTACACATTAATGTGGTGAAAACATTATTTGACAGGGGAACACACTTTGTCACAACACCAGCTAGCTCAACTTCTTTGTCCTCTCCTGCAGTACCAAAAGCTACATGACTCACTATCGCCTCTCAGGCCAGGAAGTATCATTACAGAAGGGACAGCCTGTCCCTGACTGCTTACCAGAGGATTTTTCTGCGATACAATACATAATGTCAAATGTGTTACTTCTTCACCCTCTGTTGATGGGGTTAGTTCATTTTTTTGAATGTTTTAAAATACTTATGTCCAAATCTGACATAATGCACCTTTAAAAACATGCTTTGGTCCTCACTATGTAGCAAGTACATAGACAAGTAAACACACACACACACACACACACACACACACACACACACACACAGAAAAAGAGTTTTAAAATCCAGACAAACCTTCATTTCAATGAAGAAATGCCAGCGTTATGTTAAATATGTCAATATATATGTGAATGCGTTTGCACTTGTGGACATGTCTGGTATTGAACATGCCACACACTCACACATGCATGTGTGTAGACACTGAAGGGTCCCAGTGAGTAACTTCTGTTATCTGAACAAAGCCCATCATACATCTATTTATCTTGGTATGTGTGACAAAGCAGCCTGGGGAGTCTTAGTTAAACAGTTTCTTCAAAACAAACTCCTCCTGCCAAAGCTGCTGTTGGCCAGAAGAAGTCTGAACTGGAATGGCTGCAGAGGGGAACTGAGGCCAAAGAGACAATCTCTGGAGAGGAGACAAGTAAAGAGACATTAGGAAAATGTCTAACTTCTGTAGATATGCTCATGTTTGCAGGAGTTTACTGAATCTGTGTATGTTTTTATTGCAGAAAATGTAACATGTGTGACAAGGACAGTGAAATTTCTCTCTTTACTTTTTCAAAAATGTTCCTCTTGTAACTTTTATATCTACACTCTCCTCCACAGGACACATTTACTGCATTTGACAGCAGCAGATTTATCAAGCCAGCCCGGGCAGTGGCAGGGGCAACCGCTGTCCTTGATCATCTACCTCCAATCTCTCTGTATTAACCTCTGGATGTGATAACACAGCTATCTGCAATCCATCAAGTCAAACTAGGTTATCTGTTTTGAACGGCTCCCAGATGAGATAAGGAACGTTTGGAAACACTGCACTGGAAAATGTACAACGGTGGTGTCACTGAATGAAGAAACAATCTAAATAGCATTAGCGTGGATTGTATTTAGATTAACGAGGCATTTATCATGAATCTGAAGAAAGATAAATGTGTGCTGCACTTTGTGAGGTAATGTGTCGTTAGCTGAATTTCACTGCTGACCTTTCAGCAACCTGTTTCATGTCTAAGAAAGAAAAAGTGGCCTCGTGGAGTTAAATAAAATTTGGCGCCACAGACTGAGACAAATGATGATATATTTTCAGACTGGAGAGAAGCTGCATGTTAGTGTCACACTCTAATGTATCTTGCATAATGTGGTAGTTGCTTTTCACAAGTGTCATTAGAAAGTTATTTTGCCTCAGTTAAATTTGCCCACAGTCATAGTCAAGAACAAATAGATTTTGGAAAAACAATTTATGAAACTTCATTAGTTTTCGTCAGCAAATTTATGCATATGATTAGATGGCAACAGTTGAATCTTTCAAATTTGCCCAAACAAAATAGCAAAATATTGCTTTGTGGTGAAGTAAAATGTAAAAGCAAACTGAACATGTAGCATGTCAGTGTGTGCCTATTGTAATCAAGCAGTTGTTATCAGGACCCACAATGCAGAGGGGAGACAGGTGGTGGTTTACACAGCTTAATGCTCAGTTTTTGATATAAATAAAGGGTGGCAACAGGGTTAGTCGTGGCTTGACAGGGTTGGTGGTTTTGGCAAATGTTGAAGCACATAAAAGAGAAACTGGTTCAGACAGGTTTTCAAAAATCATGGCAAAATTTCTTGAATCTTCGCAAACAAAATATTGATCAAGATAAAGGCCGAGGTGTTACCACAAAAGGGTTTACAATAAACTGGTGAAGACCGCAGAAGAAGGCAGGGCTTAAACCAGGTAGCTTGCAACCAGAGTAGATGGTCAGCAGGTGTGCGAGGAGCTGCAGGTGTGTGAGGAGTTCAGCTGGAGAGCAGAATGTAAGTCAGCCACACCCAGCCCGAGACACACACACAGACGGGGAAACAAACTGGGGACAACCATTCAACAAGAGTGGGGAAGAATGGAGAAACACTGGAAAATAGACAAAGTACTACAGATCCTAACTGTGCCACATTCAGGATTGTATGTAAGCGGTCCATCACAGTGACACTTTTTCTCGACATCTTGCCTCACTGTGAAGAATCAGCATAATGTCAGACTGTGTTTGGTGGTATAGTGGCAGGACTGTAGTCCAGACCACCTTGGTTTGACATTAAGTCTGACATTAAGGTCCCGATGACATGGCATTTTGAGAGTATCCAGCTTCAGTAATGTGACATATTTACAACTGAAAAATAACAGGCAGGTGGGATGTAATGTGGGGACAAATCTGTCAATGGTATCATATTGTTCAAAAGGTGCATAATATGGGATGTGTTCTTAAAGGTTTAAAAGGGCAATTTTGATTGGAACCTGCCTACTTCTACTACTTCTACTACTACTACTACTACTTGATGATTTCATACAATTTCTAAAATTGCATTTTAAAGTCAAAGAGGAATCAATGGAAATTAAAATTAAAAAGATAGAAATCAAAAAGTAGTTGCATGCACATATAAATGTGGTTTGCAAATATTAGGTGTGATTCCATTTTCTCAAAATGCAACAAAAAGCATCCACAACGCTGAATGAAGAATCCACTTCCAGTTGATGCAGTTTCTTTAATGGCTGCCAAATGCTGGCTCCAAAATCAAACTCTAACTGTACTGAAAAGAACAAAATCTGCCAACATGTCTGTCAAGATTCAACACTCACCAAAGGTCAGTGTCACCTGACCCAGCTGAGCTTTGTTCAGGTCCCACCTGTTTGAAGAATTGTGGATTTTGTAGCTCTAGTAACTGATAAAGATGGAGGTGAGCCAAGATCAGTGGGACTTTGAGAAAAAAAGTTTTTTGTAGCTTTGTTTAAATTGTAAAGTATTTATCAGACAGTCTGTCCGATCTCTGGTCATTGGGTTATAAGTACATGGATCCTAAAAACACTGTACACGTCACATGGCAATAAGTGACACAAACAAATTGATATTGATTTCAGAAAGTTGATGAGAGATTGCTATAAAAGCATCACAGACTGGAAATTAAAAGTTTACCTTTTTTGTCATCCAGTGGTTAAAAGGGCCAGCTCGCGGCCATTTAAGGTTTTCTGTGGAGCGTTGGAAAACAACATTCCTTGCTCCTCACTCTACCATGGCTCTGCAAACAGACGTGCCATGTTCAGTGTACTGTCTGCCAACGAAAGATTGTACTGATTACTGTGAAGAAACTTGTAAAATGATGCATTGAAGTAAATGGGATCATTTAGCCAAAGTTGTCTCATACAGTGCAGTGCAAGGAATCTAGATCAGGACCTCCAGCCTTGTCAGGCCTAAAGGCTCAAAAGAAATTATTACAATCAGATTTAATGGTACAGAGGGATTAAAAGGTTTGTGAACGTCAAGGAGGAATGCACTGTATCATAGATGGGAGGACACACTACTGCTCAGATACCA
Source organism: Plectropomus leopardus (assembly GCF_026936395.1). Taxonomy (NCBI): domain Eukaryota; kingdom Metazoa; phylum Chordata; class Actinopteri; order Perciformes; family Serranidae; genus Plectropomus; species Plectropomus leopardus. The sequence continues at coordinate 15,011,545 of NC_142178.1, forward strand.
TTTACACACACACTCATCTCCTCTGTCACAAAATTGCTGCTAAATACTGTAGATAACAAGCATGAATTTTTCACTGAGTTGTGTCTTTTCTACCAGACGCTTTAGCAAGGTTTTACAAGTCAAATGCAAATGATCAAATTGTTACAGTAAATAATCAAAATGATTGATTGGTTTTTTTGGATCAAAAAGCCATGTCCCTCCCCTAACTGTTGCCCTCTTGTTGATAAATGATTGGGCGTGAATAATGAGCAGGGAAGCTCAAACCATATTTTACTCAGATGACTATGCCTGTGTTCCACACAATGCAGTCATTATTCATCCCTGTGCAATATCGTACTCATCTGAAAGCTATTTCTATGTATCCCATCAATCACCACTGCAGAAAGAAACCTGCCACTGAGTGATGATACATAGCAGCAGGCTAGCTTTTGAGGCTAATCTAAATAACTCTTAAAATTAATCTACAAAAACGCTTGTTACATTTAGGTAGGTCTGAAATGTCATTTTAACAATCAAAACAACAAATTGACTTTTTCTTGAGTTTTTTTTTTTTTTTTTTAATTGGGCCTGAAAAAAAGTTGAATATATTAGTTTTAAAATCTTCTCTCTGAATGGGATCATTGTCTGGACTTTTAAATCGCTTGCCAACTGCATGTCAGTTCCCTTTTTAGTTTTGTGCAAAAGATTTTCTGACTAGATCTTGGCATCTTGTTCTTTTGCCGACGGGCTAAATTCAATATTCAAAAATTATTGCTGACTCACTGACATGCTCAAAGATATCCAAGTTGGAAATTGTGCATAGATCTGTCAACAAGCAACAAAGCAAAAGTCGAATCTATCTTGACCGTTGACCTGAAACCCTATATTTTAATGGAAGTATGTGGCCAGACTGCTTGGTCAGTCTCATATTGTTTATGTGGGTCACTCACTTCTTCTGTCCAGTGGTTCACTTATCTTTCCATCTGTGAAAGAAGAACTACATGTCTATTTTTAAGTCCTCATAAATGGTGTCCTCTGTTACCCTGCCAAGAAAACAGATTTTGGCAGCAGTACCAAAAATGATGCACACGTGATCCATCTTGAAACAAGTCAGATGGCTTCTCTAGGCACTTCAGGGAGCTAAATGCAAGAATTGCTTGTTTTATCTGATTTTATATCTGTAACAGTATGCAATTTTACTAAAACAGTTTGTCAGATTCAACTAAAAATGAGACTACAGCCATGCTTTCTCTGTGGAGCTGTAATTTAGCATGGCAGTGCTTTGAGCTAAATGCTAACATTAGCCAACACATTCTCACTCCCAACTCATCAAACAGATGCTTGATGATTGGCCCTACATGTCAAACCGTTACCCTCCAGGTACCCCTCCAGAGTCAGTTTTGGATGCTCAGGGATGGTGTGTCAATTTCTGCTTATTACATGCATTGTGTATATTCAAAATACACTTCCATTTTCACAGAAAATATACAGTTTCTGTTCAAGATAATGTCACGGTTACATAAAAATGTTTAAAATTAAATCTAAATATTTTATATTTATATTTTTTATAATTTATACCTCATGATGGCGCTAGAGGAACAGTCAGGGGGTCGCCAAAGTTATTAGAACTCATCTTCTGGGCAACATATATGTCTGTACCAAACCTTAGGGCATTTGATCCAGTCATTATGCCTTCATTAATTGAATGCAAAACATCCATAACTTTTTTTTCAAACCATGCAAAAATTGTGGACCTCATTGTCACTTAATGGCTTGCAGCAGAGAACATGGAGCTACTGCATCTGACACAATTTGTCAGTGTGTAGGTAGAACGATATGTTCGATAAGATCCAGACCTTGTTGCACTCTGGGAGAATTTCCATCATCATCCTCTGGAGAGGATGCACAGTGACCAACCATCTGATGAACATCAAATCAAAAATGATTCAATGTGACATGTTTATTTTGAGCTTTAATGGAAGCCTAAGCCAAGAATGTATGCTATTTTAAAATGAATTTCCACATTTTAAGATCTGATGTAGTAAGTTTAACTGTAAATATTAACTGTGCCTTATTAAAGACTTAATTTGTCATACATTTCTAATCTATGAGGAAGGCAACTGGCTAATTCTTGAAGTCAGTTGCTAAATCCCACTGATTTATGTTGCCATTGGCAAACGTTACTATTATGCCTCTGTTGGTTTTCTCACCATGTTGCCCAAAACCTTGTCTCTGGGAAACCACATAGTTGATCTGGGAGTGTCTACATGACAAATAAAGATGACCCAGGACGCATGTATACATAGCTCTCTGGGAAAAAGATGTCACCAGACACTCCAGGGGAATCATGCATGTGTGGGACACAGGAGCTGTGCCCAGAAATAGATCCAGACCTCTTGTTCGGAGATGGTTAGAGGAATGCAGCTCCCCCATCCTCAGCTTATTTTCACAGGATGGACACGGGAACAAGACTGCTGAGGCACAACCCACATTCAACCACATCATTCAAACTAAGTTGTGTAAATTTGGGAATGTCTTCAAGCTTCATCCCTGGAGAGACACAGTATCTTGGTTTTTGGCTACAAGAAATCTAACTGGCAGCGGGACGTTTCCCAAAATGCATTGATCAATCAAGCAAATGATGTTATCTAAGTGGGTTTCATGCTGAACTGTTGAATAAAATGCCAAAAGTAAGAGATTAAGATTTCATAAAGCAACAAGAAGCTAGATATCTGACTCTTATATATGATGCCCTTATAGACAGTTAATAGAAGATGTTTTTAGTTTGGCATGTTTCAGCCAGGGCGGCACGGTGGCGTCGTGGTTAACACTGTTGCCTCACAGCAAGAGGGTCTCTGGTTCAGTTCGAAACCCAGTTGGGATGGGGTTCGGTCTGTGGGCGGGGGCCCTTCTGTACGGAGTCCCATGTGTGCGTGGTTCTCTCTGGGGACTCCGTCTTCCTCCCACAGTCCAAAGACATGCAGGTCAGGTTGATTAGTGACTCTAAATTGCCCTTAGGTGTGACTGTGAGCGTGTATGGTTGTCTGTCTATATGTGTTGGCCCAGCGATAGTCTGGCAACCTGTCCAGGGTGTACCACGCCTTCCGCCCGATGACAGCTGGGATTGGCTCCAGCCCCACCTTACAAGGACAAGCGGTTACGGAAAATGAATGAATGAATGTTTTAGCTAAGTCCCTACAGATCATGTATATTTTACACTGAAGTCAACCATTTCCCAAGAATATAACAAGGGAGCTATTGGTGTTTACTCCTTTTTGAAACATTAAAAAAACTGGCACCTAAAGTTCCCCTCCAGCAATGATTAAACCCCTAAAAACCAATCTTTGTTAATTAGTTTTTATCCACCCCCCACACTGACAGTAATCATTGCTCTGACAAGTGACAGTGAAGATGAAAGTGAAACTTGTAAAATATGAAATATAGGTACACCAGGCTCATCCTTGTTTCACCATGACTTTAATTGGTCCCAACCCACAAAATGACGGGATTGGTTCCTCAGATTTGTGATGTAACAAACCCTGGACGTCAGAATCCGTAGTTTGAGACAGTCCTGTGCAGTTCCAAGGTGGAAATGCTCAGCCATGGATTTGACTGTTTATTTTGCTTATGATATGGCATATTAAAAAAAACCCTCATGGACATGTTGACAAGGTTAAAAACATTATTTTCACAGGAGGAGGTCTCTTAATAATATAGATGTTCTACAACAGTGAAAATTAACAAGGTATGTTGTAGGAAATCAAGCCCAAAGGAGATATGTTGTGAAAGAAAGTAATTTGATTCTGGCTGTTTATTGAATGAAAAGATTTCAGTTTTACAGGTGAAAAAAAAGGATGTTTAAGTGTTCAAGTGCATGCATTTCAAGCTGACAATATGTTTTGACAAAAACAAAATACAGACAAAAAAACATTAATTGTATAAATAGATAAGCAATCTCAACGTTTTCATCGCTACAAATACATTATAAAAGTTTATTTTTTTTACCTTGAAACTAATGGTCTGCTATGACAGGGGTTCAGCAGCAGTATAAAATATACACAGTTTGTAGTAAATAGACTTAAACATGCAAAACCTGTGTTGCTTAAAGAGTTTTGCTGAAACACCTCATAAACAAAGATTGTCTATGATCCCAATTTACAGATATGACCTCAGTTCTGTTCAAATACATAAGCAACACATGACACACCAGCCCTGAAATGCATCAACACAAAAGTGATTGTTCTGAATTATTCTTCCATTGTAGCAGAATAAACAGCCCCATAAAACTAAACAGGGGATTTTTCAAATAGTTCGTCTATGATGCCTGTCTTTTCCCTCGCAGTCCTGCAGGCTGCTCTTTAGGACGCAGACAGTTTTGGTACGGGCTGCCAACCCAAATAGTGTAATCACACACTCTGCGGCTCACGGTACAGTGAGTGCGCTCGTCCAAGCGTGGAGAGAGGGGCGGGAGGGAGGTATTAGGTTCTCTTCCCCAGAGATCAGACACACAGGAGGCGCTGTGCTTGTAAGGCCTCCACAAGCTGTACTGAGCTGATGTGATGGAGCTCCTTTATTACTGAGGTCCCGCTGAAACACTTGTTTTTGGATAAGTTCATTAGTGATTTAATGAGTTTAATTCTAAAATTAGACATCCATCACATCCACATTTTGGCCAGCACAGAACTCAGGTTATATTATGGTACCATACAATATAAATTTAACTGATGATCATGTACTTTTGTCATAACATGTTAAGTGGTCACCTCATAATCCATTTGTATTGTAATAAAGTCATTTCCTTAATTGTTTTATTTTGAAGTCTTATCGTCATTGGGTTTAATGTTATAATCAGTTTCTAAAATTGTCTCTTTATATATGCAAGTATTAGAGTTTTGGTCATTTTTAAGGGTTTTGTTTGTAACTGTTATAGTTTATATATAGTAGGAAAGGCAGTTGCTGGTGACATGCAACCAATACACTTCTTATGTGAAGGCAGAAACTTGCAAGAATGCTTTTAGTTTTGGCGTTAGAGCAGAAAGTTGGCTTTGTACTCTCGCACAGATGATTAACTACAAATAATGTGTATTTTTAGATATTACATTTGCATTCTCAGTCTTATACCATGGTTGTATCCATTATTAATATTGATGGAGGCCACAGTTCAAGTCCACTTATACACTATCCGACATGGGAACAGCTGCTTTTAACTTGATGGTTGATTTGCTACAATTCAGAATTATATTATATTTGGCTGATGATGACGAATTAAGCTGTCAACTGGTATGAGTGAAGATGTCATATCATCTCCTACTGAGTTATGGATATTTTTCTCAGTGGAAAAATAAAACTCAGTCCAGACCTTACAAAGCTTAAACAACTGTACTGTCACATCTGTACACAACCACTCACTCTGTTATTATTTATCATTATCATCATTAGGGGCCTTTAATAAGGTGACAAAAGGTTTGAAGTGACAGCTTTATCAGGAACACACGTTTCACTGCATTGAACACTTCTAATCATCACAGGGCTTTAACAAGGCACTTAAAATAAACCCTGTAAATCCCCACTGCTATATCTGAGTCATTGTTATCATTCGGCTTCACGTGATCACAATCAGTGATGACGAATTACCACAGCTTGAGTGCATATTTGTCTTCATGGAGAATTTAGCACCGATCTGAATCGTCACTGTGATGATGGTTGCTAAAATATGAACTGATGTTTGCTGATTGCTTTTATACTGCAGTAGAAAAACATAGTTTCTATTATTATTATTATTATTATTATAAACACGCATATTAATAAAATCAAACATCTTTTATGTAACACCAGCAGTGGTGGAAGAAGTTCTCAGACTCTTCACTTAAATTAACAACAAGTTAAGGCACAGAAATATTATCAGTCAGATGCATTTACCTCATTGCCAGATTATCTGACAATGGGACCCTGGGCACAGATATGCCAAGGGCTCCATCACCCCTACACAGAGGCAAAACAAACAGGCGGTGAATTTAAGTTATTACTCTTCTGTCTGTAGATTTATGTTACTGTGTAGTCTTTTTGTGTGAATAACGTGTTTTTTTTAAACCAAACCCTGATGTAACCATATGCTTTTGATTGCCTAAACCTAAAGACAAAGTTTGTTGTTTTTTTTAAAATAATTTTTTTAATTTATTTTGAAAAAAAAGTAACAAATGTATATTAAAACACTGTCCCTGAACGTGCAAAACTGTTACAGGAGGGTTAACCAGAGGGTCATATTTTGACATGTAGAGCTACTGACCGAGCGTCGGTTAGCAAATGTACTTAGCTACTTTCGTCCACTGAGTACCAGAACACAAAACTGAATAAATAACATGACTTATGCCTTATAATAGGTAATAGTATATCTAAGTGTATGAGCTCCTACTGTAACTTTTATAAGCTGATGTTCTTGCCATCTGGCCTAAAGCCATTTTAACATTATGAACACGATTGTCAATACGCCAACACAGAGGAGAGGCTGTTTTAGGTCAAAGACTAAAGTCAGTTCACTTTGCCAAGATGCTAAACAACAGGTTTAATGTGGCTACAGAAATGCTTTATGACTGTAATTGTTTAAGTAGGAGAAATACTTAGTGTACAGTATATAAGACCACTTGGCTTGTGTTATTACTGAATGGGGTTTTGCACATTAAACTGATTTATCTGTGAGCGATGTAATCATAAATTTGCAGCCTCAGTTGCGGTGGTTTGGTTTAGCAATCCCCTCTCACACTTGACTGAAACAACAAGTGTAGAGCTGCTGCAGACCCAAAAGATGACTAACTCCACTTAGAGGATTTGTTTTGAAAAGCGAAGGTCAAACTCTGGGTTGTAAAGGCTGAATTCCACCATGAGTTCATAGATGGACTGGCCAAACGTCATATTTGAAAATAAAGATGCAGGCATGAATCCATGTCACTATATACATTGTCAAAGGAGACGAGGGGAGCATCTATGAAATGTGTCTCAACTGTATACAAATGGGTCTGGATGGAAGGACGGGATGACGAAACATGATAAATTCTGGACAAGTGAGCAACCACATGGATCCCCATCTCTCCTGAATACAATGAGGCCTACACAAGCAGGTTTGGGGCAAACATAAAACAGAAGTGACCCTCTGCCTTTAAGGGTCTCACTCCCACCACATCTTTCAGACATGCTCAAAGCACACTCGCACAGGGAAAACAAGGACTCTCAGAACAGGAGAGTCCGGTCAGGGAGCAACCTCAGAAGTGTTACTCCAAACATTTTTTCAGTGTCACACTGAATGCTGTGATAAACTTGTCAATGTACAAACACCTTGAGCTGTGTTAGCTTTACCACACCTCCCCCTCGGCCAAAATTGTGAACCTGTGAAGAGTTTATTATTTCTGCTTAGTTAGAGTTTAATCTGATACTCCGAAGGGCCCATTTTTAGCTCCACACCTAAAAATGGATTCAGTTCAGGCAAAGTGGCTCATTAATTACTTACTTATCACTCTAACTGAGGGTGGCATTAGAGGGACAGATGGCTATAACAATTTCTTGTGAGGGACTATCTACTGTGCAAACATGTTGTCTCCATAGAAACAATCACATCAAAAATAATCTCTGAAGTGCAGAGGAAGAGGAAAACATCTTGAGGCCCTCCAGAAGTGCACTGTCCAAGTTCCCATAAGGCCTTTTTAACATCTTGTATTCGTCATTGGAGGAAGGCAACACGTCCATTAACTATCATGGTATTTGGTCATAAGGTATTGATTTCACTGTGCTCTGCAGTGTTTTGTGTTTAAACACAAACCCATGATGACAGAAAAATGGAAACCAGCTGAGCTCCCTGCACAGTTGGCACTTTAAAGCTTACATAAACCCTTTTGGTGCTGCTAATAAATTGAGAAGCAGTGACTATTGTAAAGGTGTAATTGTGATCTGTGGGTCTTCAGAGAAAACATTTACTGAAGCCGAAGCCTTGATAAAAGCTGGATATAAAGCTGAAATTACACAGATGAAACCACCAAGTATTTTTTAGCCCCTGAATAAATACTAATTAAAATGCAACTCATCCTGACTGGTTGTGTTTATGAGCTGTTAAAGACACTTAAACATGCAGCTGCTGGTGCCAGTTTTTACAGTGAAAACCTGCATGGGTAAAATTAGCTCAAGAGTACTGAAATTCCCTTTTGTAGGGTCAATCTTCTTGCTTAAAGGGGTGTTAAAATGTTTAAATACCTGAATGAGATGATCATTCCTAATGATCCAAAAAAAAAAAACTATGTTCTCACTATTGGAAACTACTCTGATTCCCTCAAAGCAATGTTAAAACATGTTTCTATTTGGAAATAGCCTGTGTTTCCTCAACACAAAAAGAAAAGTCCACAATCTGTATGATTTTCTGATATGTTACACACCAATGTTGTGCAATAGTTTGTAACTGAACAAGATTGGAAGAAGAGTTTTGAAATGGTTTTGAAATAGCTCATCAGCCTAAGATTTTATCCAAACTGAATTAACATCAATGCTTTACCATCAAAGTCAGAACAACAGGGACATAAATAATAATCTCATTCAGGACATCGACTAAAAATAGTGGACAGCTATCGTGACATCACCCAATGCTTTGTGGACTCCCAAGCAGTCAAATATTGCCACTTTGTCAGTGGACTTCTTCGTCTACATATTACACCCCAGGTATCCTTCTGTGTTTGCTGTTGATATTCTGGGATACTACTATGCTGAGATGTCAACACAAGCACATGGTGAGATTATGCTACAAAAGCATATGGTTCAGTCAGGACCACTTAGTCAAGAAAAACACCTTTTAGCAGATTTTAGATTTAGCTTATTGCCGTTATTAGGATTTGGCAGTATGGCTCTGTTCTGGGGACCCCCTGCACTTCCATGTGCTTACGTGGAAAGCATTAAACAGGAATAGCAGTGCTTGAAACTGTGGCATGCCTGAACTAATGCTATGCTCAATTTATGTTTAGGCAACAAAAGCACATGGCAACCGACACTGGGACTTTAACAAATGCACATTCTTAGGATTACAAAACAAACGCATTAGTGGTTAGGTTGGTAGCTAGGTAAAAGTGGCATATGGTAAAGTATAGAAAGATTCATCCACCACCCCTCTTGCCTGCCCTGTACAGACCCGTGCGCTCCTTGTATTTTGTTATTACCAACCTGATGCCATCCACCACTGTATCATTCAGCCAGAAAGGGTGGCCACTGCAAAAGCAACACTATCTGACAACTTTAGAATGGCTGGTCTTTCAGCTTTAACTATCTGGGGTTTTTTTTTTTAGCTAGAAATGACCATATTTTGGTGAGAGGCAGGAGCTGTGAATGAGTTAGGGATAGATCTGACAAAGAGGCTGTGGGGACACCTTGCAGACAGCATGTCACTTATTAAGGCCACACCCTGAATTATGCTTAACTTTAAGTCTTGACAAAACGAGCACGTTCTATAAAAATTGGAGAAACTTGAAGGGGGGACTTAAGTACAAAGTCCAAAAACATTTTTGTACAACTTTGTAAACATGGGGGTTAGGGAATTGCCTCGATCTTGGAGCCAGCCTCAAATGATCATTCAAAGAATAGCAATTTTTGGCACTTCTGCATTGGCCTCATATATCCCAGTCCCCCAATGCTGCAGCTTGGTCCATTCTACCATTAAGGTTTTTTTTTTTTAAAAAAACCCCAAATTAAATACGTACTTCAGTTTGACCATGTAAAAGATCAGTCCAGTGAGCTCACTAAATAAGACAAGGTGTAACCTCAGCCGGGCATTGCCCTTATACAACTGCCATATCTGACAAACTGACCATAATCTAAGGTGATGGAGGCTTGTTGACAGTAAATGTCCAAAGCATGAAGATGCAGATCGGTTGTATGTGCAGCCTGCGGGACAGGAGTATGAGGGTATGAGGGTAGATCAGTTTCCATTTACCTAATGTCAGCGTGTAGATAATTAGCATGGCAAAACAGTCACACCAAAGCAGACCGACAATGGCTGCATTGATAGAAGGAGCACCCTCATGGGAAATTTGGGTGTCCTCTAAGGATGCCTGTAAAGGGGTCAGGGTGGAGCTTTAGATGAGAGGTACTTTTGCTCTGCTCTCTATCTCTCTCTTGTACTCTTATTTTCGTGATTTAGGCTTGTGAACATATAAAGTTACTTTTTGTCATTTTTAATTTGCGTCACAGGATTGCACATTATCAAAATAATGCTGAGACGAAAGTGCAAAATTGGGTGCGACACTGAAAAAAGCCACTGGGCTTCTCTTATTGCTATGGTTAAATTTCCTGCAGCGTTAACTATACTAGATAAACTCGCCCCAGTGTTTGTCCTACCTACCTCATTCTACTGAAAACAGGCCACACACACGGGCACATACCCAAACATACATCCACATACACGCACACACACAAATCTAATCATGCTAACACGTATTGGGTCACTTACATCCCAGCTGAGACCCTCATGAATTCAAACGACAACACACCCAAAAGAGCTTGCGTGACTACAGTAACGAAATAAAACATCCAGCGAATCACAGCGGTCCAGAAGTATTAATTTGATTGAGTTGATAAACATTTTTGCTCTCTGAATGAGGACCCGGCAGACCCGGCTTTGGAGGACATTTACTCTTAAGGGCCAGTTGGTTTCCATCTCGTTCTTTTTCAAGATGCAATGAACATTTAGCACACTGTGCTCCAACTCCTGGTGAGTGAAGATTACATTTTGAAGTTGCCTGGTTTTCTTTTGTTGCTCCTTTTAAATACCAGTTCTGCTGTAAGTGCAACATTACCCAGAGACCTCCTCTTCAACTCTGGGATACGGTGTCATGATGTTTCTGCCTTTTTGATAAATGACTGTCTGGAGCGGGGTCCCTCTCTGCAGTCTGTCCTCTTGATTACCGCCCAAATGCTCAGCAGCTGGCTATCAACAATTCTGGTGTACAAAAATTCACTGGATATCATTTTCTGGGTTAATTATTGTATAAGTATGACCGAAATGTGTTCATTTTCTATCTCAACAGCCTTGCTAGTCTAAACTCCTAAAGAGAGGTTTGGCAGAAATGTTGCGAAATTTGTGCACAAATAATGTCTAAATGACCATCCAGACTAATTGGACAAGACAACATTATGCAAAGTCTGATTATTAGGGTTCCTGTGAGAGGACGCTGACCCCATTTCAATCTTCATTTAGGGAAAATTAAAAAGTCAAAACACCACCTTGGTATGCTTGTATTTAATCTATTTTGTGATGATAAATTTGATTGATTTTGTGTACCCACATTCCCATTAACCTCATTTGCGTCAGAGCCCCACTCTCATTAAGTAACATTTCTTTTCCTCTCTCTGCTCATTTTCCCTCAATTGTTTGCCCTCTGCATTCACACTATCCAAACTTTATTCTGTAAAGGGACAACTTAACCGTCCAAACCCAGGTTTGTCATCAGCCCAGTCGCCAGAATTACATATTGGCATTGTATGTTTCTGTAAATCATAGATGTATTAGATTTGTACATTTCATACGTGTCATGTCAAAATTTCTTAAGTGATGTACTTCAGATATCATTCTCCTCAGGGGTACGAGGGGATTGTGGAAGGCATGACAACTTACCGAGATGGCTGACAAGCAGCAGACAGCAGCAGACCACTGTTCAAAACCAAAAAAAAACAAAGTAGGTATTTTTTAACAAAAGGTCAGTTGCAGTGACGAAAGGGGTATTTCTAACAACACGTTGGGACATTTCCAAGAGTGTTTGTATTGACAAAATTGGTTATTTTAAGCCCAAAACATATTTCCCAAACTCTAAAGTGGTTTTTGGTTGTCCCAACATCACATTAGAAAAAAAAAAGTTTCAACATATTCTCTCTATATGAAATTTGCAAATGTAACCTATTAAACATACCAATCTAATATATGAAACAAACAAACATAGCATATCCGTGGTTTGCAATGTACAACGCAACGTTTATCCTGGTGGTTAAGCTACAGCAGTACAAATTAGATCAGTGATGAAATGTTAAAAAAAACAAATATGGTGGTCCTCCAAACCCTCACTGTCAGTCTGTAATTTAACTTTTCAGTAGTGACTTCCCATTCTGTAGCCTGCTTCCCTCCAGTATCCCAACCAACGCTGCTCCTCAGACACTTTCATTGGCACGGGAGCAGTATTCAGACTGTTTTAAGTACAGTTTCATTCCATTCAACTTTGAGCCATCTGTGATTCCTCTGGATAATGTCTGTGTAATGTTGTTTGTTCTCCATTTTTATTTATTATTTAACCATAAATCTAATTGGATGAAAACAATATGAAAATATGACGGTCTTAAAATAGTACAGAGTTCACACTGTTCATAGCCACTTAGTAACCATAGCAAATATTTGCTGCGTTTATACAAGTCATTTAAGGTTATTTAGAACAGTATACTGTCTTCCTTGCGCTTAATGTAATTAGATGGATAAGGCTCTTATTCCTACAATATACAACCACAATCATAATTTGCTTGATTTTCAGTTATCCTGTTAAGGTTTGGCAAGTAGCCATCAAAGCAGCACCGTATTAGAAGACTATTGTATTCAGCGCTATAGAAAGCTTCTGCACCTGCTTTACAGACGGGAAAAACATCCACACTGTGACAAACCAAACTGAATCGGATTTGCAGTTGAGTGAAAGAGAGCCAAGTGCCAAAAACCATAAACACTCGACCACAAGCATCACATAAGGGAGCAGCCTTCACCACAACACAGCACTCTGCAGCAGACAAGATCAGATCTGAATCGGAAATCAGACGAAGCAGACGACAACCAGCCGAGGTGGAGCTCCAGAATAAATAGACAAATCTGAACACTAGAGTGGGTTTTAACGCTCTGAATTATTTGGTTTACAGACACTGCTCCAGCTAATGTAAAACTCACAGATTGTAATCTTATGTTGGTGTATAGTTAATGTGGCTCTGACCTACACATCATTCATCTGTTTTCTCTCCATATCAAAGAGCAGAGACTGTTGTGGGAGAGCTGCACTTCAGGAACTGTATTTTTATGCTGGAGGTGATGATGACTATGTTATAGTTATCATCGACTGAAGTAATAAATATAAAACAGTGCGTCACTTCCTGGTAGTGATCAAAATGGGATATGAGTCTGGCATAGATTTTGATCTTCTAATTTAGCCTCATTTGCACATGTGGATTCAGACGTTACAACAACTTAACACACACTCTTTCCCAGCTGACACCGCACATAAATATGACATCATTGGATTCATATGTTGGACTTTTTAAGTTGTAAATTAAAATCATGTTGATACTAAATGTTGTTATTTTATGGCAAGAGATGTTGGGAATTGTTACTTGAGAGTCCAGCGTGTAGGATTTAGGGGGATGTTTTCTTAAGTGTATAACCACCTGAAAATAAGAATTGTAGTGTTTTTGTAATAAAACGAGTAGTTTAAATTTCATAGGGAGCGGGTCCTCGTTTATGGAGATCGCCATGTTTCTATAGTAGCCTAGTACAGACAAACAAACTGCAATTGGCTGCAGATAGGGCCATTTGTGTTTTCACATTTTCTCTTTTTTATATCAGCCACCTTCACAAAGACCATCTGCAATAAGCAGCACTGGCAAATTTAACTCCCGATAAAACTCACCTGAACAATAAACACTGAAGGAATTCTAACTGGGGGAAGTTTCAGCTGGTTGTAATCTGCAATTTAGCACTAAACGCCTTAAAAATCTTACGCAATGAACTTTCAACAACACAGTTTAAAACCAACAAAATATCAGCGTCATCAGTATAAAACATTAACTTGATGCTGGCATCCTGATATTGAATTTTGGCCACCTGACTTGATAACCTGAATTCAATCAGATATCAGTATCTAATGATATAGCCCTAACATCTAAGGTCAGTGACAAATAATGGTTCATGCAATAACCATTGTTTCATGGTGTTTTAGTTCTTTGAATTCTTCAGCAAATAATAATCAGAGCTTGGAATTACAAAATGGCATAATTATGCTCAATTAGCAGCCATTACTAAGACTTTAATCTCTACCATTTTAATCTACTACAAATCTCTGTACATTTGTTTTTTCTCTCCAGGACAATTTGAAAAGACCCAAGAAACGCTATCTGACATCCATCAGAGGCTATAAATCATCATAAATGGAATCGCTGCCTTCTGAAGAGAAACAGGTTCTCGTGGCTCAATCGCTTCCATATGAGATACTGTAGTACGTAATTCGCTTGTGCGCGCACACTCACACACACGCCCTCAGAGTCGAAACTCAACATCTGAGTTGGCCTAAACTAAATCACAACCTTGACACAAACACATATGAGGCACACCCACATGGCAGATGGTGACGCTGGGTGGCGTGTACTCAGACCTGGCAGCTGTTCATATTGAAGTCAGTGGTGTTTGATTTTGTCAGATGCAGATCAATCATCACTGGACAGACGTGCTTCATCAAACTGTCCACATCCCTGCTTGAATTAAACAACGCTGTGTTATCCATTCATCAGCGCACAGAGAGGTCTAACAGGAATCTGACATCTGCTGATATTCAAATATCTATCTTGGTCCAGTTTCTCATTCATAAAACTAAGAAGAGGGAGATGTTTGTCCAAAAAAAACGTTTTGGACTCATATAAAATGTATTCCAAGCTTTTAAAATAGTAGTTTTGGCATGCGTCTCTGCTATGTTTAAATTCCGCTCAGCTTTAGGTCCACAGTGCAGTCTGTAGCTTCGGGGGAATACTTGGCCCAGAGTTTTATTAAATCATGTTCTGGCAGGCTTCTTGATCAACAAAGAAATTAATGTATTCTTATCTGTTGTCCGCAGAGAATAATGTTTTAAAGTGAGTTGATAGACGTGTTGTATTATGAAACGCAGACATACAGATTCACATAGAGGAGTGTGTCAGGTATTTGGCTGATATGTCCTTGTTTCTGGCTTTATTGAAACTTAATCCTGTCCTTTAGGCAGGCACTGAATGTATGTTGGCTAATCTTTTTTTAGGAAGACCCCCTTGGAGTTTCCACAAAGACTTAATATTGCTGCAATAAGATGTTTATTGTTCTATATAAGAAGCTTAAGTGCTAGCAGAGGGACAAACTGAACCTACAGCTCAACACAGTGCAATATTAAAGTAACATATAGTAAATGCATGGGATAGAAACACAATAAACACATCAGTTAGCAGCAAAACACTCTGTGATCGCTTTATATGAGCTAGCAAACCAAATATGCACCTCAAAGTGCTTTGTCTGGTATGTCTTCATTACAACGATAACTCAATAGTACATCCTACTCATTCCCATGAGCACCTCTTCTCTCTATAGAAATTGCAACCCCAGTCATTACATCACCACCCAAAGCAGCTTCGCTCCATTTGCTGCTTAAGTTGAAATTAATTTGAGCTCCAGTGGGGCAGAAACAAGACATTGTGATTGACTCACTTGTGATCGGACACTTGCAGGAGAGCCTTCCATTAAGTGGGCTAAACTTGACCTCTGATCTC
This sequence comes from Plectropomus leopardus, assembly GCF_026936395.1. Lineage (NCBI taxonomy): Eukaryota > Metazoa > Chordata > Actinopteri > Perciformes > Serranidae > Plectropomus > Plectropomus leopardus. The sequence goes on from NC_142178.1 coordinate 15,027,073, forward strand.
ATAGGAACTGCAAATATCCCCGTTGGCCTCAAGTTTCTGCGGGGCTAAAAGCTCAGTCAGTTAACAGTTGGGATGACCAAACTGTGGGGTTCAGAGTTCAGAAGTCAGAGGAAATGAGGTATTGACCAAGACCTGCAGGACCATACATGGTGTTTTCTCTGTATGTTTTGTAACTGACTGATCCCTTAATTTGGAAGGTCGCTATGGAAGGTCGCTTCTGTCGCTATTATAGTTATCGGCACCATCATCAGAGAACATCGTGAAGCTGGTGTCAAAGAGTTTCATGTTAACTGGTGACTTAAGTGTCAGTGATGGTAGAAGTTGGGAAACACAGAGATAAGAAGTTGCTGACCTGACCTTTTGATTTAAATTTCAGTATACTTTTTCAGGCTGTTCTCATGCATTGTTTACAAATATACCTATGAAAAGTACTTCAATAACATGACCAATGCGCTGACGGGGGTAAAGAGGAAAGTCATTTAAAGAGCAGAGGTACGCGTAGGGACACAGGCTGGGCTCATCGTGGTTTGGTCAAACAAATACAGAACTTTACTCCAGGAGACTGTTGTTGTGTCCCATGTAGAATCAAGTAAACTTTGAGTTATTCCAAGGTAGTTCGTAATCTTTTCATAAACCCACCTTATGTCACTTTATGTAATAAGTAACTTTGAGTACATAATGTGACAAGACCCATCAATGTCTACTTTTTCTTCTTTTCGTAATCTAATCTTATGATTGGTGGTTTTATGATTTGTGCTAGGTTTTATGTCATGTTTGCTCCTGTTGCCTGTGTTGTTACTCTGTGCTCTTTATTTATTGGTTTATTGTGGAACTATAGTGCAGATCTAAAAAACGAACTTCCCAGTGCAAAGTATATCTTGGTCTTGAAATGTACAAAGTTTAGGAAATATATTTTTGTTGTTTTTTTAAATAATTCTTGCATACAAGCTATCCGAATTGACCAGTACAGATTTAACGAAGATCACTGCTATGTTGCTACAATTAAGTCATTTTGTAACGATAAAGACATTTTCTGTTTCTATGTATTATAGTTATTTTAGATGTCTGATAAGGAAAATGTCTTACAGTCTGATCTACCAGAATAAGCTAAAATCCAGTCAGTTTGAGCAGAGCAGTGTGGGTTCCACAGCGGTCCGTCTGGTGCCTGCTGCTGTCTGCTGACTTGTTCATGTGGATTTAACAGGACAATAAACAGCCCGTGGCTCTATTTCCACTTTGTGATCTCATATCAACACCACATGAGAGGTGATAACCTCTTTCACACTGACTGCAACATATTAGCAGTGGCTTCACGGTTACAGACATTATCCTCTGCCTGAAGGGTTACTTTGTAAGGAGCCACTCTTCTGGAGAGTCAATAAGCGAGATGTTGAGTCTCTCCCAGCTTTTCACGTGAGAGATAAAAGTTTCCTTGCTGTGGTCAGTAAACGTTACAATCATTTCATGCTCAGGGGGAGAAGGGAAACACTGATGTTACTAATACTGAGTGGACCTGAAGTTAATCCTAAGAAAATATAAATGACAAAAGTTTCATCATGAAATGTGCGTCCTGCTATTCTTGTCCCATTGTTTATTTTAAATAGATGTGTCAACCTCTAAAATAAATGTTCTTAAAAAACAAGTTTCAAGGTACTGTGCCACTGGCATGCTGACCGCAGGGACGTTCACCAGAGCTGCTGACTGTGAACTAAATGTTCATTTCACTACCAGTCGTTGCTTCAGGTTTGGTGTCAGGTTTCAGATGATCTTGCAGGTGAAGATGAGCTGGTGTGGTTACAGGTTGTCTGCGGTTGTGAGGTCGGTTGGATGTAATGCCAAATTAAGGGCAACCACATTAGACACAGTTTATGGTCATGAAATAACTTTCAGTTCACAGGCAACAACTCTGTTCAACATTCCTACAGTCAGCATGTCAATGGCATGCTCCCTCAAAACTTACAACATCTGGGGCATCACGATCAAACTGTACATTTTAGAGTAGCCTTTTCTTGTGACCATCCCAAAACACACCTTTGTGCTTTGGGTGTTTAATCAGCATCTTGATATGCCACAGCTGTCAAGAGGACTATCTTGGAAAAGTGCTCACTAACACAGACTTTGCAACCAAAGTTTGAGTGAAATATATCTATTTACTGCATGAAAAATGGTTTTAGATCTTTAGGTTAAACCTGTAACATATCAAGCAAAAACAAAAGTGTTGCATTGAAATTTTTGTATTTTCATATATTAATTATTCCTAGATGTAGTGACTAAATCTCAAAAATGTCAATTCCTTTTCATTACTTTTGCTATTGACAAAATTCAAAAAAGGATGTTTAAATAAATTGTATATACGTGTTTTAAGTTAAGGCTCAGATTACTTGGATATTCTCATAATATAAACGACTTCTTCACTGAAACATGATTCCAAGTATTTACGGTCATCTTTCCCTAACATAAGTTACCATGTTTTTTGTTTTTAAAGTAACCAACCAATTAGTGTTGCCAGTCTTTGTTATCCCGTTATCTTATCTGTTACACCCCAAACATTAACAAATGGGTGCAGCACAAACACACATGTGCACACACTCATTTGCTGACATGGCTGACACACACATCACCCTCCCTGCTCGACCTCCATCACTCATCACATCATATGAACAACTTAAGCGTGACTTTCTTAACATTAAAACGGAGGTTGTGCAGACGGGGATGTTTTCTCTCTGGTGTTGTGTTTCTCAGTACTGGGATCATTTTTAATAATGTCTTCATTTAGTCGGTCTTAAAACTTCTGAACCCTGGGGGTTGTGACTTTTTTTAAAGCTTCAATAAAGGCGGATGTGGAAATAGTCCAATCTAGAAATCCTTCAGGTTTTTTTTCCCCATTTCTCCTCTAACGACCTGCACTTGGCCGATATAAAGGGTGACTCGTGATTACAATCGATGAGGAATGCAAAGGCTGTCAGTGTTTTTCATGAGTAACATTGTAGCTAAAGTACTTGTTTCATTCTGTGTATCAGGTTTCCTCAGAAACAAAGGTGTCTCGCTACTCACACAGACAATGCAGCAGCAGGGCTGCTTTTGCACGCGCAAATAACTAATTTTCAACATGTAAGCCCTACTTCTATGCTGGTAATAATATATATGAGTGGGAGTCATGTTGTTTTTTAATGCTAGATCTAAGTTCAGTGGATCGGTTGTTTGTCTCTCCAAGTCCAAAGTGTAATTTCTGTGTTTGGCACTGACCTGAGTGAGAGACGGATAAATGAGCGCTGTGTGGATTACAGTGTTAAATGACTTCAAGTTAAAGGTTTGAAAAACATTCATCATGGCCGGTTGCCTCCTCACAGTATCACAAGTGGATCATCTAGATAACAGATCCATTAAGACCACTTTGATCTTACGTGTTTCCTCCTTTCATTTGTGGTAGGAAGAGGCGCTTATTGTGCGCTGCGTTTGAGTGCAACAGAAGAAAAACAGACAACATGAGGGTGCTGAGAGGTGACGAGGGTGATGGCCAGTGAATTTAAACACACAAGAAATGAGTATGGCTTCTTTTCTCATGAGATTTTTGAATGCTCTGAATTACAGCCAATAAGATAATATCAGAGCAAGTCTTTTTTTTTTTGTTCTGAAACAAGCCATTCTTTACTGATGATTTACAACCAAATTAAAAAGATTAATTGTGTTGTATACAAACCACGTACACCCCTCAAGTCTTGTTTATTTTAAACAGCACCCTATGGGAATGCAGGGTCGTGTCGAATTGTCAGGACATCTTGACCGCTCTCAGCAAGCTGACATGCTGACAATGTCGTGCAGCCATGTGTGGAGGTAAACAACCAGAGCCTCTTCCCCTCTGTCTTCCTGAGTCCATCCTGACACGCCTGCCTCGCCCCCTCCCTCTCCAGCTCATTGGGTCGACACCAGAGAAGCGCTGATCCCACTTGTTCTGGTTCAACAAGGCCTGGAATTCCCTATTTGGATCAACAGGAAAAGTATCCTCTCTGTCCTCCGAGACAGCTTAAAGCCTGTCTGTTTTAAAGAGCTGTGGGGGTATCGTAAACCTGTCGGACCCCACGGTGTCCTTTTACCTACCTAGCTTCAGTGTCAGCTTGGAGCATTCCAGGACGCTCTTAAATGGCGGTTTATGGGTAACCTGTCAGCTTCGGGATCATCAGAGGTTTACGGGCAACCAATAAAAACGCTGCTGTGGTTCGGAAGCTCCCTAACTCATCTCCCCTCTTCAGGCCCAACCCCCAGTTCACTCTTCCTGTCTCCAAAGATTAGAGGAGACCCCAATAAACTTACCACCTTTTCCCCACTACTCTTCCATTTGCCCCCTTCATTCATCTCCCATGTTATCTGAGTCCAGTTTAGACTTAACAGTGACAACCTCGGCTTTTCAGTTCTGTTTTCTGTCATTGCAAAGCTGTCAGGGTGAGCAATATCAATTATAATCTTAAACTCATTGGGTTCTTACAAAGTCCTGATTCAATTCCAGATGAACGCTGTAATTGTCGCCCCTTTACTAGCGAGATGCAATGACACGCCACCACTAAAAACCATCTCTCTTCATCCCAACAGCTCTCAAATGTCGTCAACATCTGAATCTACCGCCTATTTACCATTTTTAAAAAACATTTGTTCACAAGCTAATTTTAGTGGAAAAGGGGTGGATAAGACCAATACCATGTGGTGTCACTTTTCTACTTTGGTTGCTGTATGGATTAAATCAATGAGATACAACGTGTGACTGAGTAAGCTTTAGAGGTGGTGGTATACAGACTTTGTTATTTTTGGACATAGCCAGGCAATTGTTTCCTGTTTACAGTCTGCTAAGCTGTAGCTTCATATTAACTGTGCAGGAGAGATGTAGACTCAAGTCCAAATCGTTTGACTTGAGTCTACATCTATCCTGCACAGCTTTAACCTCAATGATTCCTGACGTCATTCGGACTTGAATCTTTTGCTATACAAATACTTGATTCCTTACACCAAATCTGAAGATTAAAAATTATTTTATTTAAAAAGTGTGCTAAGGATCAATGAATTTCTTGTCCTCTCATGAGCCAGTTGACATTATCACTATTTTCTCTATTATCACTATTAATTCCCCTAAACCAACTTGGGTTGAATCAATCCAATAGCATCCTTTCAGCTGAAGGAGAGAACCGTGAAGAACTTATGCTACATCACTGAGCGCCAGTTGAAAAAAAGTGATACCAAAAAGATAATTTTGCTTGTGTACAAAAGCTCACACAATGGTCAACAAAAGTAATTGCAGAATAAAAAACAGGTTGAAAATTTCAGAAGGAGATGCAACAACTTTTTGAAGTCAACGACTTTCATAGTTAAAGATTAACATAATTAGCAAGCTAATGTTTCTGCTTGATTAACAGCTAACTTTATAACAAATTAATTTTAACAAATATTCAAAAGCTTTCATGAATTTGTTAAACTAATATGTATTAAAGCTTGAAGCAGAGATGAAGGGGCCCTTGCACCTGAGCGCACCTCGGGACTACTGGCAGAGTATCTTATGATTCAGCTTTTGTTTTAAGAATGAGAGGGTATTTACTGTGCTCAGTGGTGGCACTGGAAGTGATCTACTGCAAATTTTGTACAACTTCTTGTGTCCACTAGTTCTCTTTTGGTAAAATGTCTTTACATTTGTTTGAGAGCACATTGTGACTTTTATTAGGACTGAAAACTCAAAGTTTAGGACCTGGGCCCTTATTTGGGGCTTGTCTGTCTTGACTTGGGACTTGAATGCAAAGACTTGAGACTTACTTGTTACTTGCGAAACAATGACTTGGTCTCTGCTCTGCCATGCAGACTGGAGTCAATATTCTAATTTAACTCTTAGCAAGAAAGCAAATAAATAGTGACTAAATATTCTCTGTCTGTATTTCTGTGTCTATTTCCATCTGTATGTTTTTCTCTTTGCATTGTGACTGACTATGAGTCCAAGTATAACACACAAATGCAAGAATCAAGAGCAAGAAAAGATTTCCCAGAGGTTAAATTTAACATTTGAGGATCTGTTTTATCAGATGGTTGACTTGGCCGATGAGAGAGATTCAGGAGCTCCAAATATTAGCAGTGAGAACGTCACATGACATCTAAACAATGTCCAGTCTGTAGTATCGCTAGAAACAGCTGGGAAAATGCTCAGCCATGTTTTTAATTAATGACTCAATGTCAAGCGAACATCTATCACAAAGACTAAAGATGGCGAATGTTGTTGGACTTCCCTGAAATTTGTTCTGTCCAAGATAGATTAATGAGATTGTTCAGCTTGTTAAAGGAGGTATAAGTCTGGGATTTCGTTCTCTGTGGTTTTATCTTTCTCCATCTTTCCTAAACACATAAACATTCACTAACATCATCTCTCCACAAGGCGTCATGCTGTTTTATGCATTTGCACTCTCTATTTATGTCGTTCAGTGGTCAAACTTTACGATGGCTGACCTTTCCTCACGCATAATGTCCATCAGAGCAAATCACTGTTTTCTTACCTGCCACAAATTGGAGGTGACAGTTTTAGAAGGGACAGCTAAATGTGGTCAGGGCCGTCCATAAAAGCAGCTTCTGGGGTCACTGACACATGATGTTCCTGGTTATGGTTTACATGACAGATGGAGGAGTTACGGTTAAATCAACATGTATCCCACATATATCAAGACAGGGAGGGCCCAGCGTCTCATACATTTCTGTCTTGGTGTTTGTATCTGTGTTGGAGTGGGATGTTGTGTGTCTGCATCAAGCGGCAAGCTCCAGAGTTGAAGAATAAAGTCAACAAGAAAGTGCCAAAACTGCAGTGTTTTTAATGGCTGCTTGAGGCCGGTTCCAAGAGTGAGTCAATGCCCAGACACCCATTTTAAAATGTCCAACTTTACAATAAATAAATTTTCCCCCTTCATGACAACTTTTTGGACAGTGAACTTTTAAATAACTCCTCATACCAAAGGGTGACATCACAGTAGCAATGTCCAGTATTTTTACAGTCTATTGTCTGCATTTGGATATTAGTTCTATAATTCTTTTATTTTGTTTTCATTCATTCTAATTCAGGATATCAGTTTCATTTTACATTTATTTCTAAGGCTGCTGTTTTGAGTTTTATTGTCAAATATTTTGGGCTTCATTTCATCTAGCTTTGCTTTTAGCCACAATAAATTCAAAATATACCTAAATCAGCAAGATTTGAACATGCCGGTTTTTTACAAGAATTGTGGTAATTATATTGAAAGGTTCAAAAAGCAAATGCAAAGGCTTCAGTCCACAATATCATATGGCTTTTACAAAGAAGGAAAGAAAGGAAGAAAGAAAAAGAAAAAATGGAGACTAGAGCATTGTGGATAACAAATATTAAAGCTCTTAAAAAAAAAATTCATCATGGATATGAACCACAACTTTTGATGCAGGTTAATTCAGTCAGTAAAAAAAAGACAAAAAACCAAACAAACAACCAACAACATTCTGCATTTTCAAATCTTAAGTTTTTAAATATTTTGTTGTTATATAGATGGATATTTCCCACAAATTTGGTTGCAGATTAATTTTGTAATTTCTTAACTTTATTGCTTTGTTTCTTATTTCAATATTGTGTTAAGTTTTTGTATTTTGGTATAATATTAAACTGATTAGCTAAATTTTTCATTCACATTGGGTAGAGAAAACCATGTCAGTACACTCTGGTGTAGTACTTGAACCCTAAAGTAACTATCTCACTTAATTAAAGCCATGGTCATGCAGGTGCACCATATTAGGTTGATTAAACTGACTGATGCCAGCAGCTTATCTTAAGCTGCAAACCAGTTGGCAAAGCTTCTTTATTGGCTGTACTACAACTGATTACATTTTGTTAGATAAAACAGTAGTATGGTTTAGGGTTTGCAAAATGCAAAACTTCACTTCATATGAATGTATACAAGGTTCAAAAGGTAAAAATTCCATTTGGATATGTGATTGATCTCAAAACCTGTGTGAGAGATATAAATATTACAACACTTTTCTTGCTGTCACAAAAGGAATTAAAATGTTACGATAGCGAGCAGGCCTCGAGCTAGATAAAACACAGTCTATGAGTGGAGGTATGACAGGATCTACACAGACTCTGTGTGAGGCCTGAAATGAGTGAACGATCTCCAGCTGGTGCTGAAATCGGAAGTCACTTCACTTGTTTTCTTTGAATTACAGAACAATTCAATGCTCTTCCCTCTGAACCACAGAAGACCTCATTCCAGGCTTTTAGCAGAGCAGTAATTTAATGTTTTAATGAAGTTGCATGTTCTATTATTCTCTGTGCAGCTGTAAAAATAAGTACTGGCCTCCACTGAGGAACTATTTATTTAAATCTTTATTCATTACCCAGCAGAAACAGAGGTAAGATCCATCCTGGAGGTGGAGAGATGTTACAGTTTCTGTTGACAGGCACGCATACATTTATGGATCAACCTGTTTTTATCTTATTGTGTATGTATGACTGGATTAATTTCACATGAACAGACATGCACAAGAGACGGAAAGTAAATTTAGTATCAAAGCATTATGAGCATATTTTCTTTGTAAGCCTGTATCCTCCTACTGATCTATTTCCAACTGTCTCTCTGATGTATGTCGGGGGACTCATAGATGTTCCTCCTCTCAGTCCCTGTGTGGGTGATTAAGGTCTGGATGAATGTAGTTTATGTCCAGCTCTGTGCAGCTCTCCAGATGCTGTCTGTATGTGGCCATTTTTACAGCATGTCTGTGTATTAAAAAGAAGAAGAAACACTATCTCTTGGCTAAAAAAACCTGAGAGACACACCTACTGTGCAATCAAAGAGTTTATTTACATTGAAAAGGCATAGAAGCAAGACTTTGAATTTATATGTCCTGGGTTAAATACCCAACTAAGTGAGGCCAAGATCAAATTTCAAACCAAATCATAATAACTTGACTCTGAGATAATCATATTACATATGTGTAGTTATCATAAACCCTTCTTTTGAAAATATAACTATATCAGGTAATTGAAATAGTGATATGTCAATATGTTGCACTGTTTATTCCTCAGAAAAGTAATACACTAGAATTCAGACATAGCCAACATAATCATGAGCTAGTGATGAAACGCTGCATTATATGACCAATGTGCTGACAGGAGTAAAGAACGAAATAGTATAAAAAACAGAAAGCTGCATAAGGTTGGCGTAGCTGGGTCAAACCAACACAGGACTTCACCCCTGGAGAATTATGTTTGTGTCCCTTGTGAAATCAGGTGAACTTTATAAGTTATTTTCATATATATCGTCGCTATGTTTCTTTTCCTAAACCTAACCTCCCTAACTTCACGTTATGTACATTACATTAAGTATGTAACTTTATGTTAAGTATGTATTGTGATGACGTTCTGAAGTGCTTATTTTCCTAAATGTAACACGTTTAAATGTATGTTAAATATGTAACTTGACTGTGCCGTCCATGGGGTGCTAACTCATTAGATATTTTACGAACCACCGCATTTGCATTTTCGTACGCCATCATATGGACCACAGTATGAGGATACATTAATACCATTCATGTATGTGTGATGTAGTCGTTCTCCTTAACCATTACAAAATTCTCTTTATCTTAAAATTTAAAAAAAAAAAATTGTCCTTTAAAGAATTTTTACTACAGTAGAAATGCTGGGAAAAAATGAGTCAACTCTTAAAATACACATAGGAAAAGCATCATATCAATGCAATAGATTACAAGGAAATATAATACATCTTATTGGTGTTCAAATTCGATCTAAGTTACCCTAAAAGAAGAACAATCCTCACAATATTTCTAATACTTCAAATGTATGATTAACACCACATTTGAGTTGAAGCTTGTAAATTAACTGAATTATCTAAATGTATATTTTAGAAGTGGAGAATTGCAAAAACATCAGCTGTCAGAGCTACATACATCAAAGGAGCATTCATCTTTAAAACGACACGTCAGCTTTGACACATCCGTGCGTCTAGTTCAGGACACTTAATTTTGATTTTCAGCACAATACATATTTCGACAAAAACACACACTGTTGGTGAAATACCTACATTTTTACCCCGCATGTGAATCACAGCTGCCTCTGATACCACAGCACCTTAGCTGTCAGAACATAATCCAGTCATCCATTAACTAAATCCATAATAAACACATGCCAAGCCCACAGTAACACTTTCCCTAAATGCTTGTGTGTGTCCCAGAGCCTGACCCTTTGCTCCCTCTAAGTGGACCATAACTCTCATCTAAAAGTCATCTGGTCTGCTTTACGGCCTGGAGGAGGTCAGTAGATGTAGCGTTGTTAACTCTATCACTATCTGCACCAATCAGAGCAGCTCTGTAATACTTAGCAATTTTGCAGATTAGTTACGAGATGAGAGGGGTGACGAAGTGAGAGAGACAAAGCAAGTCAGAAAAAAATAGTAACGACAATATGGATAGGGGAACGAATCACAAGTTTTCTTGTTATAATTAACCACAAATGCCGCAATAAAGTTATTATGTGCCAGATAGCATAACTCTGTTTAACAATGGCAGCTGGTGAAGACAATTATAATGATTTGAATGTTTTCTGGCAAATAAAAACAACAGAGTAAGGCACACTTTAGCTCCCCTTGCAGCTTTTTATTGAGTTACTCATGAGTGACGAGTTTCGAGCTACATGGTCGTCTTCAGTCTTTGCTCTTTGCTTGTTCTCTGTTTTTTCCTTTTACTTTGTGTGGTTCCAGCACCTTTTTTCAATGTCTTATGGATGTTCACATTTTCAGCCTCTGTTGCCTTTTTTTTTTTTTTTTGGCACAATTACAACTTCAAGACCCATATTCTATTTAGAAAGAAAGAGACATGAAATGAATCCATGCAGGTGTTGCCTTTCCCGAAAGTGATTACAGGTCTGTCAGCAAAGCAACAAGGATCTGAGACAGCACTCAGATGGACTCGCTGATAGGATAAGACACCTGTTGATGCTGCAGATCTACACGGTGGAGAGCTGATGGAGAGGTTAGAGAGAGAGAGAATAAAATTATATTGAAAGATAGATTGGGGAAAAAATGGCAGCCCTGAAAAAAATGAGAGAATCACTGAAAACTTGTTTGACAGCTCAGGAGTACTGTTTAGTGCATGAGGTGATGAGTTGAGGTGATGGTTTGTTTAAACTGTTTATAAATCTCTCTCACAAGAAAGGATTGGGTTACATTAATGAGTTTGGATCCAAGGGACATGGAGGGAAGTTGAGACCAAGTTGAGACTGAGACCAGAGCAATCGAGTCCAATTTAATATCAAAACAGTCTAGTCTGTTTTACAATTGTCGAGAAAATAATGCTTAAAGTATGTATTTACAGTCTGAATAAGACACTGGGTTCCTACAGCTTAGGGCAAGTTAGTTTGAATGAAATTTAAGACTAATTTTACAATAACATAATAGATGAAAAAACAACAACCATGAACTGACATCAGTTATGTCGGGTTAGGGAGAATTATAGCCAAATGCTTACTGTAACAAAATATGACTTTTTTGCCTCATGGAGAGAACATAGGTAGAACAGGACCTGTAAATACCTGGCATCTGCTGTTGAGTTTTCTAGGCAATTTTGTCTTTTTCGATCTGCATGTGGGATTCCAGCGCCTTCATTCCCATCATGCCAAGTTTGAAAAACTTCATGAATTAAGTACGCCAAACCTTGTATGCATAGCTCTGTACAAGTATCAGCCATGATGCAAAACCTTGGTGTAATAGCCAGTTTTTGTTGAATTTGCACACATAAAAATCAAAGACCTGACGTCATGACAGCAGAAACACAGGAGGCATGTTATGGGTAACTGCAAGATCAGTGGCTCAATCAGTCCCCTGACCAGCAGAACTAACAACGTAGGCCAGCCTTTTTCCAAACGTCTCCTCAAGTACCACATGTCTGGCATGTTTTAGATCTCTCCCTGCTCCAACACAGCTGATTCAAATGATCGACTCTTTATGAACCCCCTAAAGCTGCTTGATAACAAGCTGATCATTTAATTCAGCTGTTTTGCAGCAAGAGGAGATCCCAAACATGCAGGACAAGTGGTACTCTAGGAGAGGTTTGGGAAATGCTGACATCTGCAATTGTTGTTTGGTAACTAAAGAAAAAAAAAACTCAAAACAGTAAGAAGGCTTTTTGGGAAATCCACTAACATGTTCTCATAGAGTTCGGTGAGAAATTTGACACCACTCTAATGTCTGCACATTAAATATGAATGTACAAGCAGCAGTCAATTAGCTTAACATAAAAACTGAAAACAGTGGTTAAATAGTTAAAAAGAATGGTAAAAATGACTTTTCAAGGTGTGCAACAGGCTAAAGGACCTGACTGTGCTTTCAATGGACTCAGAAATAATGTAAAGTCTTGTCTTGGTTTTCTTAACTTAGGTTAAGATATTCTTGGTGGATAAATGTAAGATACCTGGTCCGTAAAAGCATCACCTCTCAGGTTCTGTGTGAATCCGGCCGGGCACCGGTTTCCACACTCACCAGGTGAATGAAAGAGAGGGAAACAAACTCCCAGTGAAAACCACTTTGCTTTGTAGAAACAGCAGGGTTTCTTGCCTCTAAAATGTTTTCACCAAGGTGCTCTTTGCCTCTCTGTTGCCAGGCTCTAAAGCTATGAGCAAGATGCTGTCCTGAAACGCTGCAGCACATGTGTTACAGAGTTCATTTCCTTAACAGAATCCACACTCTCTGGATTTTTACTGCAATGTAAAGCTCACCAAAATCTTTCATGTTTACCTTTTATGGGAGAGAGGTCACAAAATGACATCTGTGCATTGAAGACACAGTTGTTTAAGCGTTACCCCAAAGCTGCGGCATGTTTTGCAGCTGGACAGACTGTGTGGAAGAGTTACTTTGATTCTGATCAGCATTCCTGAAGTGTAAAACACAGAGCATGGGGATTTAGAAACAAGGCATGAAGATATATCATTAAAGAGTGAATAGAGGTGGCCTTTGCTGGCCTTTGGACCTCAGTGTAGCTCAAGACGTACTTAATGACATTCATCAAAAGCCTGAACAACACCAGGAGGCTCATTCACAGTCCGGTGCTCAAAGGTTGACCATGGACTTAGACACATGAAAACTCTCCTCCTATGCAATTTTTTTCTTCCTCAATGGCAGCTTCTCAGCCTTTGGGGGTCGGCCACTGGAACGAGATGGGTTTTGAATGATGGCTGTCCGTTTGTGTGGAGTAAAAAGTGGAGTGAAAAGGAGGGCAAAGGAGGACTCCTGTTTGCGATTTGCCTGGAGACTTCACAAAACTAACATCCTATAGAGTGGTTTCTATAGAGGCCAGTGTTTTTGTCTCTGGAAGTCACGGGGTTAATGCTATGCTGGAAGAACCTGGGCTCCAGTTGGGTGTTCTAGTGTTGAAGTGGTCCTTGTTGACTCTGTGTGTTTGTGTGTGTGCATTTTTCTGGTGTGTTCATACTGGTGTGTAGACATCTTGACAATCAGTCACCATGTGTATTTATGTTTGTGCAAGAATTAGGAAACATGATCCTTAGATACTAACTAACCAACAGTTCCAGTTTGTGAAATGAAGGCTGTGAAACACTGTCGTGTTGTGTGGACGTTAGGTTGGGTTATTTAGGCTTGAAATAATTGTGTGACAACTTACACTTGCTTACTGGGCAAACGTAGACTAAGTAAGAGCATTTTTTTCCCCTTCAATTTAAACTTTTCTTTGTTGACAACTTAAATAGTTGACCAATAGCAAGCTGCCTTGACAGTGCTCAAATATTTAGTGCACAGTTCGTTCAAAAATGGAGAAAGCCATCATACTTTTTAGTATGCTCCCTGGAAAACTGCTCAGCCTTGCCTCCACTTTTTTTCAGTGGTAGATCTGGTAATGCAGAAAAATAATCCCCTGTGGCCTGAATGCCATTTTCTTTATAGACCACCTTGTAAAGGCTCTGACCCACCAAGCTGATGGTTGGCTGTCAGTCAATATTGGGATGTTGGTGTTAACATCAACAGTGGTGTCTGCCAATGAATAAAATCACTGTGATTGCATGTTCAGTTTAGCACATGAGAAAAGAAACAGAAATGAGGAATGTAAACAAAGGGCTAATGTCACAGAGGAGTGAGGTCAAAACAAACTTTTTGTATCAAGAAAGATTTTCTTTCCTTAAGCCATTGAGCTTGTTTGCAGAAGCATTTCCTGGTGGTTTGTGTTGTTGTTCACTGGCACACAATGAATATGCTTTATTTTTTCAACATTTGATTTTGTTGTTAATGTTCTAACTGACTAACTAGTGTCAAGACTGTCATCTGATTTCCATTTTTGAATGAGGAATAAAGACAGCTGTCATCTGCTGGTATGGATGGATATTTCCTCACTCACAGAACGTATGTGCTGGTTGGCTGTCGGTTTAGTGTGTTCATGTGAAACTCTTTGCCTGAGACACAGCTATGTGAGGCCACACAGCAGGGGACATTCATTGGATTGACTTGGTGCAATCCACTGTATTTCTTGAATTTCTGAAGCCTGTCTGTGCAAAGCTGGGACTTCACAACTCATGTTTTGTGTCGGGGAAACAGACCTTTCCTCCAGTTTCCATATGGTCTGGAGTGGCTCTGTCATTGCCTTGGAGATACTAAACTCATTTCCTTTCCCTCTTTCCACGGCTTCATTGACTTGTCTTTCTCAAACTACACATTTTGAAGAAAAAAAAAAGTAGCATAATGAATACAGATCGACACATCTGATATGCTTTTTCCCAAATTTTCCAAAACTTTTGCCTGAAGCACATTTCTCTTGGCAGGTGTGTCTATTGAGTTATCAGCGAGGAACACTGGCAGCGAAGTGGTAATCGTGGACGTCTAAAAGCAACATAGGAGGCTCATGATGGGGGATTTCAGCTCCAAGCAAACTGGCCTTTATTGAGGTGAGAAAAGGAGAGTATAGATGACTATAGGAGTACAGAGCCTGTATGCCAACAGACCCCTTAATCCTCAGACATGGAGGCATGACGAGACTCCCAACACTCTAAACGCAAACAGATTGACTCAGTGATTGAGACATTTAGATTTGTTTTTTTTTGTTTGGGTGCACATTTTTCCCCCAGGCTGGCGGGCATTAGCTGTTTTGGGTGTAAATGCTGCTAAGTACGAAGTACTACGCCTGGGGGAGTTTTCTCTGATCTAAGGTATTTGGAGAGCTCATTTCCAAAACACTGGATATCCTTTTTTGGAAAAATACCTGCAGTCTCTCAATCAGTGTGTTTAAAACAAGAAGGTCCCAACTGCTACCATTTTAACATGAATACATTCATATTTTAACAGTAGAAACAGGTGGTATCTGTTACTTTATTTTATTTTCATTTCTAGTATCTCTCTGCGTTTACAGTGTTAAACCTCTTTTGTTGATGTTTCAAATGATCCTTAAACTAACTTGGACCAGTTACGGATACAGCTGAGTGTTTTCAGTTAAAGCTAATCACAGACAAATGATTTTGGCACAGCAACAGGATTAAATTAATCATTTTAGACACATAATAATCCACACTGACCATACATTGCTATCATTATTTACTGAATCCATCTCCAGTGCAGCTGGTGCATGAATTTAATAATCCCAAAGCAGCATTTGAATGCTGATCACTGCCGCCCTCCACTGATTAAAGCAAACATTAGAGAAAGTGGGAAATCTACTGTTTATGCTGTAGGAATTGCCACATTCTTGTTGAACTGCATCGGCCTGTACGGTTGAATTAAATAAGACGTCCCAACACACGATTGTGTGAGGGCATTTTGTGAAAAACAGGAGAACACAGACTATTTTTACATTTCTGGGTGTGTTTGGGTGTTTAGGATCCAATTTAATATCATTTTAGATTTTTCACCAGCTGGGTGGCTTCAAATGCACTTTTCTCTATTACAAAAGATTAAATTTAAGTTGGTAAACATCATGATCAGATATCTGATCAGTGAAAGTGAGCAGGGATTTTATTTTTATGACCTCATGATGGTTGAATGAAAAAGGAAGAGAAGAAGAAGTGATTGGGGAAACGTTCGTGTTAAGTGGATTGACCCTGGACATCATGATTAAGGCCACAAAGAGGGTTCTGGTCAGAGGTTATTAAAGGATTATAAAGGGCTCTGAAAGGTTATAAAGGACAGGTCTGGAGAAGATTAACCAACACTGGAGTTCAAATCAACACTGGTTCACATTCCACACAAGTTTACACACCAGAGAGATACAGAGTCAGTTTATCTGGGTTCTACGTGAGTATAATTAGGGTTAATTATTCAAGCTCAAAGGAACATGTTATTTTATAAAAAAGGAAATTGGTGTTTGAACGAGGTAAAGAAGAATATGCAACATACAGGTTTGACGTAACAATACTGTTGATTAGGCAACAAAGAGCAATAGCCAGAAAGTTTTATAAAAACAACTCAAATTTTACTTTCTATTGTTCTTTGACTACCCCAAAGCCTCATTGGATCATCTTTTGTCTCTTCTATCTTTTTTTATATATATAAATAATGGCCTATTTTATTTTGTCAAGTTTTAATTTCTCTCACATCTTCATGTTGTCATCATTTCGTCCAGTCTTGTTATTTCTACTGATTTAAAGCACACATTGGCATAAAACATTAAAAAAAAGTTCATCTTTATTTTTATAGCACTTGGGCAGATATTGGGCACCATGGCGGCCAGGGCTTAAACCATGTGATAAAAATACATCAGGCTGCCACCTACAACTGAAAACAACACCAGGAGAGGTGAGGATGAATCAAAATTTTAAAACTGTGGGCCAGACAGATAACTGATTTATCACAAGCACACGTAAGACTTCACTTATTTTTTCTGTGGACACAAAGGCCTTTCAGCTAAAAGTCATCATCAGCATGACAAAGCTTTCTACATAGGCTGGACAGATAAATAATGAGCTAATAGTCAGTACACACTAAAGCCAAGAGGAACTCCTTATTCAGGTTATAACTACACTGCCCAGTTGTTTTAACATTGTCATTTGATATATTTTTAGCATAAAATATTAATTATAGTCGCTTTGATTAGACAATCACAGTGCTTCAACCTTCACCCACCCTAACCCTAACCAACACCAACATTCTCAACTATAGAAAGGGTGAAAATAAGGTGCAATAGAGGCCCCATGCCTGAGTTTGCCTGGGTCCCTCAAAACACTAACTTCGTCCCTGCAGACAGGTCCAGATGAATGAACTGGGCGATAATGGGAACCAGAGCACCGCAGTTTCCTCAGCTAATCACATGCAGCCACCAGCAAAGACAGCAGCACCATCACTCTTTCACTGTGTCACTCCATCACTCTCTCTTTCCTCTCCTCGTATGACCGAGGACTCTTTAGTCGCAGTTGTCCCCTCCTGCATTCACTGTTCATCCTTCTCATTCCTTTACAGCTCTTGTGTGTCTTTTTTTCCACCAGTCACTCCTCCTTAAAGCTCTTACTCTCTCTGTCTTTTTTCTCTGTCTTTCTGACGTACACACACACAACACACAGACTTGTGTTTCAGCCATTCATCAGTAGCTAATCTCAGTTGTCTGCTTTGAGGTGTTTTGGGGCCACGTGCTCATAATGAGAAATAGCTTCTGGGCAGACTGGAAAACAGATCAGTGTGTGTGTGTGTGTATGTGTGTGTGTGTGTGTGTGTGTTTGTGAGTTTCCTCAGTAGTGACCAGAGGTCTAACTTACATAAATATTTGGTCCCATAAAGGCCGTTAGCAGTGGCTTATGAATCATAAAGCTCGTTAAACAGGAGTGTAAATAAACAGTAAAGCGAGTCCTGGCGCCCCGCCAAGCTCCGTCTCCCTCCATAAGTCAGTCTGGGCTCCGCGTGCTGTGGATGGACAGACATGTTCAAATCTCCACCTGGGCAACAGGTCCTACTGTTTGGCTCACTAACCTGTTCAGCTCGATTGACTTGGACGGAAAACAGTAAATTAGCTGAAGGTGGGTGTCGGGGTGTAAACGTGTGTAACAGCTTGTTGAACGCTAAAGCTGGGGACTTGTTTGGAAAAATCCTTTTGAGGTTTGTTTTCTCAGAGGTGATTTCTTTTATGGGGTTTGTCATTTGGAAGGAGTCAAAGTTTATGATGCATGGATGGTTTGGTCATAACGCAGACCAGACGGACAGAGTGAGTGTAAGCGTGTGTCAGACATTTGTTAAATTCCTATAGGAAAACACAGTTTTGAAGTATTCACCTCAGAATTTCCATTTTGTACGTAAACAGATAAGATAATCTTAGAATTATGTTTGAAATTGAAGTACGTATCTTTTTTCAAGGGTTTTTTTTTCTTATTTTGTCTGCAGTTGATACTGTAAATCTTATTGTATCAAGATATGATCTGCAGCGCTGATAAATTAAGCCATCACGGAAGTGCCATTAACTGCAGCTCTCTTTAGAACTGACTCCAAAAGTGAGTCAAGACTCATTGGGGGGTGAATTTATTATTTTTTTCTTTACATTTATTTTGGCCTAAAGTTTTGAAGAACTTGTCTGAGTGGCAGGCTTCCTGTCCTTGTGTCCTTGGCTTCTCAGTCAAATTCACTCCATGATGTTACAAAGCGCCACATTCGCGCCAAAAAACCAAGATGACAACAGCTGAAATGATACTCCAGGCTTTAAAACGAGAGTCCACAATCCAATGGATGAGATTACAGTAGCTACGTCTATTATTGTTATAGTTTACATTTTGTATGTATAACATGTCTGTTTTATTGTTTTCACTTCTATTTAAGCTTTTGACTGACTGAAAAAGAAACACACTTATAGTCTTCATTTAATATAGCTTGATTTTTCAAAAGTCTTCAAAAAATACAGCTACATGTTTTAAATACATAAGAGTGTTTGATGCAGTGAAGCAAGACTGAAATAACATTATTCTTCAAATGGAGTTTAAAAGTTTTTTAGATTAACAACAGTTAATTTTATGGTGACTACTTCTGATTTTATGATTATAGTAAAGTTCAGAATTTAGTGATAAATTGAGTGCTTTGCACAAATGCCAAGTTGGATTAATACTTAATTTTCACCATCACTTTGCATGCTTTGTGTGTCCCAGAGGTGCATATCCATCCCCTGGAGGGTCTGAAGTGCATAAAGGGGCAAAAAGTCTGTGTGGAAATACATTTATCAAACCGAACATCAACACAGATAAAGAATCGACTCTGACAGTGATTAACTGGAGCAGAGATCCAAGCTCACTTTGATAAATTGACTTTTATATCACTTGTGAGACCAACACTGCAACCCAAATGCCGTCCAAGCACAGTAACCACAAAGATCCATAACACTGTGATGTTGGTTATATTTCATCTCTCATTTGGAATTGATTATTTGGGCTATTGTGCCTGCAGGATAAGAAAGGTAAAGAAACAGCTTTATGACACATTTTCAAAATAAACTACTGTATAAGATCATTTGTGTATTAGTGGACAGGACATCTGGAGATGCCAAGACATGCCAGTAATACGATATATTCCACTTCATACCTCTGTGTCCCTCCTGAGTCCCACTTCACTCTCCCATACCTTCTTCCTCTACATGCTCCAATACACTTTGTCTTAACAAAACAATCCTTTGTTTTCGACTCCTCTTTCTCTTATTTCTTTTTCAAGCATTTCTCTATCTTACACTGTCACGCAGGAGGTCATAGGAATATTTTGTTACAGTTGTTGTCAGGGTACCTGTGGACCTTACACACCTCAATGCTATTGGTAGACTACACATTTAAGATCGGCTACATTTGCAGATTTAATTTTTGTGAGTCACTCCTTTAAAGAGCACCAGCTGAATAAGATATAATGAGCCAAAACATAGTAGATGTGCTTTGGTCAGATAACACAAATCATGACACAGTTCATTTCACCAGTTTCCCTAATGTCAGTAACACTTAATTGATCCCTGAAGGCAAATTCTCTTTCTACTTGTTCCTGTTCTGGGAGGTCGGAGCACAGAGTCGGCACCAGCAGCTCTGGTGCTGCGGGAGCTGCAGGGTCTTGTTTAGGTACAGCCAGCCACTCTACCAGAAGGATAAATACTGTGTGCCCAACCATGTCTTCCAGAAATGATGTTTATATGCTACTGATTGCAACAGAAAACATGCTGTGAAGCAAACATAGTGCTGCTTGGACTCCTTTTTAGCCATGTTAGTGGGTCTAGAGGATGGCAATGTTGGTTGGCCAATCGGTCTGTCCACTACTTTGTTCCCAACAAAATTATCTCAACATCTGTTGGATGGGTTGACATGACGCTTTGTACAAATGCTGATGATCCCCAGTAAGTGAATCTTACGGACTGTGTTCCTCAGCTTTTTGTCTCGCACCACCATAAGATTAAAATTCGTTCTTGATTTGAGTGAAATATCTCTTCTATAGGACAGACACACAAGTTTGTCCAATACCAATACTTTGGTGCTTGACCACCATACCTGTAAAACTAATGACATTCCCATCAGCCCCAGCTGTACTTTCTCTTTAAGCACAGCTGTGTCCAAGTACAGCCTCACAGAGCCGGACATGTAAAATATTTATCTGTTCTTGATGAGTAAACAGCTCTGGCTGCAGCCTGATGCAATGGAAAAAGGATTTTATGATTAAAATAAAACACAATTAGATTCTCATCCCTGCCACTGTCATCTGGTGTAAATAAAATGACAAAGGAAAGCTTGCACTTATGGATCCTAAAACAACAAGAAGCAGTATGACGCCCACAATGCAAACACACTTTCAGCTGGACCGTGTAATCCAGGCAGCTATTTTCTTTCTTCATTTAGCGGGCATCTGTGTAAGTGGTGTCTTCAGTGCTACGGGCTCCTGTGTTAACCTCCAAAATGCTCTCCTTTTGTTTGCTCCTGCACGGTTGATGTGATGACCTCGTGAACCCTGCGGTGATTGTCTCGCACGGTTAAGTGCCTCCTGATTGTGGGCAGAGCCAAGTGGTGATAATGTCTACCAGATTCTACTCCTGTCACACATGCTGTGCATAGAGGCAAAGCACAGCAACCACTCATTGCTGCCGGTCCCAACAGTAAACAATTTAGTGATTCACTGGTGTTTCAGAATGTTTTCACATGGCGGAGGAAACCTTTAACACGAAGCTAACATGTTGACAAAGATGTTGAAACATGTCAAGTGTTTTCTGGTGTGTTTGCTTTGAAGGCTGTGTGGACCAAACTCATTCCCCAAATAGTTTGACTCTCTGAAATTTGCTTGTGTTACTGACCTGGACCTCCACTTTGCCTTGGTATATTTGCCATTTGCTGTGTACATTTATTTTTAAATATTTCTAGAGTGATCGAAAGACTTGATGGGGGCTGACGTCTTGTAGGAGTGACAAGCATGTGTTGATAGAACCCACACATAAAACACACACATGAACACTCTCACACACCTAAGCGACCATTTTCACATCAGGCCTTCTTCTGCCTCTCACTCCTGTAACCTCAGCCTCCGCTGTGGTGACTCGAGCTGTCGACAGATGGCCGATCCCACACGATGAGTGTTGACTTAGTCAAAGATGTGAAAACAAACCAGGTGTTGCCCTCTCCTCCCCTGCAGCTTCTTTAAAACTTCTTTCCTGCGGTGATGAATCTAAAGTGGTGTCGGAGGTGATGCAAAAACTTCTGTAAATGGTGAGGGACCCTCATAGATAGACCAACAATGCCTGCCTTTAAGTTTTTTCACTGGTACTTGAGCAGACAGATACATTTCAAATCTGAGTTGGCCTTTTTAGGGACATGATTAAATAATTATAAGACAAACTGCACATTGTTATGATAAATCATTTTCTCACTGACTTTCCACACTGATGCTTTTTAACTGATTTATCTGGGAAACCAGATTTTCCCCGGAGTATTGCCAAAGCCATGGAAACTTTGTACCAATAGTCACATCCAAGGTCACTATTTGCCACTATTTTAGGCCCATTTTATCATTTGAGGCATAACTCTGCACTCTGGGGCTTAACATTCTAATGGAAACTCGGTTTGGGGATCTGTTTATAGAAGCTGTTGTGTACAGGAGAAAGATGGGGCAAGGGAATGATCCTTGTGTCCTTTTTGACATGAAACATCACATGAAAACAATTCAGAGAGTTTTATATTACATTTGTTTTTCTGTTAAGCTGCTCATATGTTTTCAGTCATTTACAGTAAAAAGAGGCTTGCAATCTTTAAAGCACAGTGCATTTGTCCTCCATAAGTGGTGCAGCACATATTTCATCAGAATGCACTAAATCTCAATCTATTTGCTGATAAACAAAGTATAATGCTAAATGTGATCACTTGTAAGAAAAAAAACAACCACATTTTAGTGGAGTAACAGCTGCAAATAATCAATTTTAAAAAAAATGTGCGGCCACTCAGTTATGTCTCATTCCCTGAATCTGGTAAGGGCCATAGAAGCAGATGTGTTACACCATATTTCCCTGCAGGGAGTTGAGTGACACACTCAACCAGATCTGTGAGTCTTGTGTGTGGCCTGTAGTAGGCGTATCTCTGGGAATTCATTCACACTGCATAAACACTGTTGTATTAAGTTTCATTTCTACAGCTTTAATTGCCTGTAGCAGGATAGAAAGATACAGACTCAGATATAAAAACACACACATTCAAAATACACAAACCTGCACACACTCATTTTCACACACACACACGCACACACACACACACACCTGCCCGTCTCTTTCTGTTCCCTGCATGTTTTTTATTCTCTCATAGTTTCCATTGAAGACATTTCTCAACCATCTGCTCTTCTATTCAGCGAGGTCTTCGTTCCCGAGCCTAACACCGAAGGTCAGAGAGTGTATGTGTGTGTGTGTGTGTGTGTGTGTGTGTGTGTGTGTGTGTGTGTGTGTGTATGTAAGTGGACAATGACCCAACCTTACAACCCCCCAAACACACACACTTCAAACACTGAGACCTTACACCGCGACCAGTCCATCGGCATCTTTCAAGACGGGTGTTAGGTGCATGGAGAGGTGAGAAAGGAGCATGGAATTTAGAGGTGTGTGTGTGTGTGTGTGTGTGTGTGCGTGTGTGTGTGTGCGTGTGTGTGTGCGTGTGTGTGTGCGTGTGTTTGTGCGTGTGTGTGTGCGTGTGCGTATTTAGTGAGGATCACTTTTTTAACCAACAGAGAGAGGACTTTTTTGGAAAGTGAGGACATTTTTTCTGGTCCTCACTTCTTCAAGGGCCTATTTGGTAAAGAGTTGGTTTTAAGGTTCAGGGTAGTATAGGTTTATATTAGGCTAAAGGCTGGAGTTAGGCATTTAGTTCTGATGGTTAAGGGTAGGGTAAGGGACTTGGGAACGCATTTATGTCAATAAAGGTCCTCACAAAGATAGAGGTACAGGGATGTATGCATTTGATTGTTTCTTAAGTGTGTGTCTCCGTGCGTCTTGTCTGCTAACATCCACATCATTCCTTTTTTTTCATACACAAGAGGATCAGGTCTCTAAAAGCAGCACAGATGAGCTTCTGATCAATACAAACAGTCCAGAAGTGTTAACGTCTGCTCGTCTCCCAAGAGTAATACTAGCCTTCACTCTCATTGATTTCTAAAGGAGAGATCATTCTGGGTGGCTGAGCTGTAAAACACTTAAGGTTTTTTTTTCTTTTTGTGTTTTCCTTCATGGCTCAGTGGTGGACCAATCTAGTATTGCCAGAGATAAAGCTCTGAAAGATCAAACACTCCCACAGCTTTTGCCATGCTTTATTTCGTGTACCACATTTCACTTTTCATCCGGTGCACCGAGGTGAGGAATATAAAGATTAATCTCACAAGACAGTAGCATATTCTCTCCATATATTGAGTATATGGGTATAAAATGTCCTGCTGCCATACTAACGCCATATTAGTATCATTAGAGCATTAAATATATATCAGTCCCAGACCATGGGTAAAAATAGTCCACAAAAATGCTGTTTACTACTCTGTTCAAGTAACTTTTGCAAGAATGTGCCTTCAAAGTGAAACTATATATTTATTGCCCATTTTCAGGACTACAATAACAATTGTTTTAATAATTTATTTATTCCTCTTTTTTTGGCCATCTAGGGTTGTGAAAACAAGCTGTGAACACTTCTTATGGGATTTTAAAAAAAAAAAAAGAAATCTAAAAAATTACACCGACTTTGTCCTGCACTCATGGCTCTATGATCAACTTAACAAATGACTTCATATGGTCCATTTTATGCAATTTCTGTGCAAAGCACAAAAAGATTTACAACACACTATGGAACTACTATCTTCCTAATCATAGCATGGTATATTCCAAATAATGTGTTAGATATCAGATGTTAAATCTCCACAGGATGCTCGCAGACTCACAGTCAACACATAGTTTCCTCAGTGAGCTGATGACATAGTTGACAAAGTGACAAATTGTCGTACCAATGTCATACATTATCTTCTGAGAGTTGTCGGTTTGTGTTAAAATAAAGACATTAAGCTCAATTATGTTTATCTACTGGAATCTATGTCAGCATCTGCAAGATGACCGCCATAATGCCCCACCTTTTTTTTTTACTTCCTCAGGGAATAAGAGAACAGTTGTAATTCAGCAGAGCGATCGAGAAAAAAGCCTATGACCAACCTGTGCCACTGTTTCAGAGGAAGGCAACATGTGGACTTTGATCTGTCACGTCACATTTAGTGTGAGGATTTACAACTCTCATCCATCTGGGAACCATCTTAAAGAGACTTCAATGGGCGAGTAAAGTTCTCCTCTTGTTATCCCTGCGTCGACAGAGAAGGAGGAGCAGGAGAGAGAAAGTCCTGTCATGTTTTCACAGACGGGTCATAAATTGGCGATACTGAGAGGAGGGGACTCATAATACCAGTTAATGGATCTCCAGTAAAAAAAAAAAAAAAAAGCTGAGTGGTCAAAAAGGTTTTGAGTAGCAACCAGTTTTAAGTCTTAAAGTGAAACCGAACTCGATGCCTAACATGAAAATATTTGCCATAATAGAAAATGAGATAGAGATCAACTGGAGGATTAAAAGGGGGGATGTTTACATTAAAGCGTAGCACGATTAACAGTCAAAAGTCTTTTTATTTATCGCTGAAGGCTTGTTTTGAAGTTCAAGACCCCTTAGCTATAATGGAACCAGTTTTGTCACATTATTCTTTCTTGTTTCTTCAGTCTAAATATACATGACTCCCATTCAAAACATTTCATGATGTATGGTTGGTCATTTCAGTGATATTGTATTCTATTTTGTCTGTATTTTTACAGCAGTTAATCATTAAAGAGTCCATTGAGGAACAGCACATCCCATGAGAAGTGCCGCTTGTTTGAGATGAGAAATTCAGTCTGTGTTTATTGCTCACTTCCCAACCACTGGACTTTTGTTCTATCTAATTTCACAGCGATGCAGTCTACACATGTGGGAATGCATGATTGTTTTTAGTTAGTCACATAATGCAAAAGCTGATAATGGAAAATAAAAACCTACCTCAAATAACCATTGTCCAGTCATAGCTTAGAAATGATAACTTATTAACGAGGCAATGTGCCTGGGATACAAACAAGAGTGACAGTTGTTTTTCAAAGAGTGTGACAGATAGGGTGACAAGTGCAGTAGTGCAGGAAACGGCTTAAACAATGTAATTCTCTAGCAAACTGTTTCTGCCAAGACTGTGTAATATAATTGAAAGTGTAGTGGTGCTTAATTACATTGGATCTTATGAGATACTGGTTTTGAGCTGCGTGTAAGGAGAATAAACATGTCTGTCCATTTTTGATAAAAACTTTGTTTTTACTTTCTATTTTTCTCTTTTTAGAACATGCTGTGTGAAATTACTTTTCTCTGATTAGGTCGTCTCGGACTGTTGTCTCTCATCTCATCTCCTTCAAGTGTCCATCTCACTGACTAGAGTTGCAATGCTTATCGAAAGGCAAAGATTTGATTGGCTGAGTAGTATCTTGTGTGTGATTTAATGCATTGATTTGGTCTGTGAGTTTCCTGGTCACTAAACCAGTGTTACATATGCTGCACTGGTTAAAAATAGAAACTCTGTCAAATATAACCTTTTTTTTAATAATTCGTCAGTTATAGGTCTATAGGACAAGAATGCTAATTGCCTCCTCGTAGTAGGTGCAGTCTTATTTTCTGGCTTTTATGCACATTTTTAGTTTGCATTTAGGAAAAGAGCAGAAAAAATCAGTCTTCAGGTCTCGGGATTCTTGCTTCTCTCTCTGTGTGTGTGTGTGTGTGTGTGTGCAGGTAACCAGTCTGTCTGTCCCAGCTGGATGCACTTTAATCTTTCTCTCCTTAGATATGTTGGCAGGACGGCTGCTGAGTTCCCCCTAGATGCTATCGCCTCTGCTTAGTTTTCCCTGCTGATGGAGAAAACAGGCTCTAATGCTCTGAAAACAAGCCCGCTGCATTTGTAGATGGACGGAATAAATGACTGGTAACATAAGAAGAGGCAAAGACCAGTGTAAAAGAGGGGGAAAAAAAACATTCAAAGAGATGAGGGGTGAGACTGAAGACAAGGAAAATGAAAAAACTGGGTAAAACAGGGTAACTGAGAAGTGAAACAGCTGGTCATGAAACAGTAAAAAACAAGAGGAGACCATTCAGAGTGTCTCATGTAATAATCCTCCTCACCAAGTGGCCTGACATTTCTCTGAGTGAGATGTTTGACACCAGTGTGCTCACAGGATGGTTTGTGTGAAAAATATTCACACGATTTGTTATGAAAGCTCACATTTTTTTTGATAACACAATAAATTTGCCAAGGCACCTGTTTGGTGAGGGTTTGACTTCATGCATCTTGTGATAAAATGTTCTTGTCTCAGGTAGTAACGGGGTTCAGGCTCATGCACTGTATACCTACAAAACCTAATTCACCACAATTTATATGTAACCCGAGTAATCATGCGCCAGTTATTCATGCAGCCTATAACCCATATAATTGGAAAGACTGCAATCATGTACTCAATTTGTTGATGGGCGTTAAAAAAGGAACAGTAGACAATAAAGTGAGCACATCCACATAAGGAGGTAAGTTGGGGCGGTGGATGGGTCAAAACAAACACAGGACTTTCTCCCAGGATAATGGTGTTTGTGCCCCATTTGAAACCACGTTAACTTTGAGTTATTTTCAGGTTCGTGGTCATTTTGCCTTCATTTAATACACATGTGAAATACGGTTGAATCACCTCACGTGATTTCATCTGCAGTATAGGTCATAAACCCCGCCCCCTTCACGTTAGCGAATGGGACATGTCATGTCAAATAACTTTTTCCCAAGATGGTGTCTGTTATTTTAGGTAGTTCTTATCTGCTGTATGTTTACGTGTTTATTTTTCTCATGTGTTGGCTTTAAGTAGTTATTTAATGCTATAAAACTGGGTGTGATGTCACAATTGACCGCTGTGCAAGTCAATCATTGAGCTCGAGATCACTTGTGCAATCTCATTGCTTGTGGGATGTATGGGCATGAACTCAATTCTGTGGAGACTGGTACTGTGTACTGGTACTACAGTGTGGGTCCTAATGACATCACCAGCACAAGATACCAACAGGCATGTCTGGAATATTTTGGCTTCATTTTTGCACAGTGGGAAGAAGTACAGACATATTGTCCACCTTTACATATAGTCATTAGTTTAGAGATGTTGGAAGGTGCTTTTGACCTTTTTAACTGGGCTGATTAACAAAGTTAGCATGTATACAAGTTGGTGAGGAAGGCCAGCAGCGTGGTTGGTTTGCAGCTGGACAGTCTGGAGGCAGTAGCAGAGAGGAGGACAAGGGACAAGATCCTTGAAAACCCTTCCCACCACATCTATAAGGAGCTCTATCAGGCTGTACAAAAGTGGTCCAATAACAATGAAAATGACAGTGTATCATGTATGTCTTTGCTACTGTGACAAAATTTCCCCCAAGAGATCAATAGTGATCTAAAGTGTTATCTTAACACACAATTTTACAGATCATTTATAGTGTAAGTAAGTAAGTAAATAAGTAAAGTAATTAGTAAAGTAATATGGTATTGAATAAATTATACCATAAGTTACCATTACGTAGCTTGTCGAGTCAGGGCTGATTGTGAAACCATTTTTGTTGGTGTTCAATAATCCATCTTAGTTTCAGAAATACTAATTCATATCGGACTATATTACCATACATGCGTACTTCCAATGTTGTAACAAATATGATGTTGATATCACAGTTAAAAGCAAGCGTGTAAAGACAGGAAAATAACCTCACCTTAAACAACAGAGTCAGTGTTGGTGTTTGTTAGTATATAACCATGGCAATGGCCCTAAACTAATTTTAGCCAAGTCCAGTTTGGCAAGTGGATTGGAATAAAACATTTATCAAGAAACAGGCTCTCTCTGTTTAACACAAGTCTGTGTTGGCTGTCAAAGCACAAACACTCTGACAACTATTGTAGGTTTAAAAGTTTAGAAAGAGAAAGTACCCCTTGCCTCCCACCTGCCAGCGCGTAACTTCTGGCCAAACTGGGAGCTGTGAGGAGGACTCACACTGATACTGCCTGTCCAATCTGCCGGGGTCATGACCTCCGCTCCGTCCCAGTACTTTGAGGATCACGTCCCAGCACGGCCTCAGCTCTGGCCTCGTTCCATAGAAATAACGTGTCTGTGTGTGGCGTTTAAATAAAAGTTATGTGTGTGCCAAAGCCAACAGATTTGTTCCTGATGTGCCAGACATACATCCCATTAAGCCTTCAGAGCCCATAAGTAATTTACATCACAAAGGCAGCATCCTTTCTTATTTGACCGCACAGGTTTCGCACAGTGAATTGCCTCGGAGCAGAATAAACTACAGATTTAGCAAAGAGTGCCTCAACAAAATGCTGCTGTTTGCAGAGTTGTTGCTATCAAAGCTGAAGCTTGAAGATGAGTGTGAGCCAAATCGACTTTAATTTGCCAAGGCTGAGCAGCTCAGCAGAGTAATATGTTCTTTAAAACTCTGCCATGCAACCTGGTGTTTTCAATTTATCTCCTTTTCCCTACAAGTCCTCTTGGCCTCCGTCTGGTCCGGCTGGAGACAAACTGAGGGAAATTAAACTTGTCAATTTGAAATGGACCCCTCAATCACACATTGCCATGGGACTGTTGTAACAGAAGGGGCAAACAGCGGCTGCCATTATTGTGTCTTTTCTACCAAGAATCAAGGTGATGTCATGGAAACTGTCACATCCAGATGAAGCCTGCATGTGCTGTCAATGGCACATAATAGGAACACCCAAAAAGTTGTGTATGTGCTATTATGTTCAGTGCATGCATCTGCACACACTTTTACATTGACTAATTACAAGACAAAAAGCCCCTCCTATGTAGGAGCAAGACACTAAGACTTTGTGGTGGTTTTGCATCTTTTTTGTGGTTGTGCATCTCCTTGTGGTACTTTTGTGTCCCTTTAAATCATTTTCTTTCCTCTGAGGATTTTTTTTTGTCTCTTTTTTGGTCATTTTGTGTCTCCTTGTGGTTGGTTTGTCTTTTTTGTAGTCATTTCATGCCTCTTTGAGGTAATTGTGCGTCTTTTTTTTTTTTTTTTTTGATGTTTTGTGTTTCTTTGTAGTTATTTTCTCTCTCTTAGGCCCCTGGGCCTATGCCCGGTGAGTTCGTTCAGTAATCCATTGGTACACTCATAGACAATTTGATTGATTTGTGAAATAACACAAATGCACTGCAGTTGTTTTATTTTCCATGCTTCTTGTGCATTCCTGGAAACCGATGCTTTTTCACAATTTTCTATTCACATTCTGTATCCAACTCTTTGTCGAGTTTCTTCTTTTTTTATTACACTGTTGATTCTGTTATTTTCTGTTGATGTCTTGGGCCAATATTTTCTCATACAGTGAGCCAAAATCTTTCTGCAACTTCATGTTATTTACTGAACTATTTCCTGAGCAAAAACTTCTGTCCTTAATCATGGGCTCCCACAGATGACAACCTTTATTGTATCAAACCATAAATTGGATTAAAAAATATGAATAGGATAAATTCCAAAAATTGTCAAGGGCATCTTTTGCCTTCATATTTAAGAATTTGTGGGTATCTGATAAACTTTTAAGGGCAGTTTTGTCCCAGGCTTGTCTCCTCACCAGCAGTCCTTACATTCAGCTTTTACATTTAACAGACACACACACTCCTTTACAGAAACACACACTCATGTGGTTTGACCGCACGACTGCGGTCACCGCACGTTCATGGTACATCCCATCCAATTAGAGTTTGAGTTTGTGATGACCATCCCTCATATGGCCTCCTGCTCTCAGCATACCCCAGAGAAGAGGAGCAGACAACTGCCTAAAGCATTAGAAACACACAGTCTTACACACTTGAATGCGGCACCAAAGGGCACCAGCACTCCAGTCCGCCCTCTCTTTTCTCAGCATCCCATAATATATACAGTAAACACATGTCCTGCCCCATACAGGAGCTGAAACCACGGTAACAGGGTCAGACAAACCATACTCTTGACAAATATATGAAAGACAAGAGCGATTCAATATGCTTGTCAAGCAGGAAATGGGGAGCGAGAAGGAGGAGAGCAGAGGAGGGGGGGGCATTTTTTTTTTTTTTTTTGCCTTTGTTTGGAAAAGCATCTATTGAGTGGCATTTGGTGTCATGCCAGATGCTCTCCTCTGCAGACAGGCACAAAGTAAACTGGATTAGTCACTGAGAGGCCTTTCTCCCGTAACTGACAGCCAAGAAGAGCTGAAAACTTCAAACGCATTCAGGACGTTTCTACCTAAAGACCAGACGCTCATTCAGATGGAAATGCCTTTATCATCACTCTCAGCCGGCATCCACAGCTTTCTGACTGTATGTGCTGTACATGTGAATGGGGAATGTTGGATTAAAATGGTCAAGAGGCTGCCTCAATGAGGCGCTCTCTCCAGGTTTCGTTCAGCCAAGACCTCTTTGGTGTTTAATCATTGTTTCTTCTGGACCGCTACTAGACTGCTGCCCTCTGAGAGCTCAAATAGTGCTGTGCTATTATTTGTATTTTACTCATTTAAACTGTTGTATAGTGTGTGTGCTGACAGCATTTCTGTCATGTCAGTGTTTCTTAATTTCAGTGGTGTGAATGCTGACTTCTTTCACTGCCACAGAAACTCAGTATCCTACATGTTTGTATAAGTACATTATTATTATTCATCATTTCATTTGAGTTTTATTTACTCTAAGACCTACAGTTACTGTAATAGAGTACATTTTAAAAAGGGAAGATGCTAGTAAATACTTGCATGGCAAAAATGCTGAGAAGTTAATTTCACCCTCATTGTGGCGCTGGTTGAAAGGTCAGGGGATAATCAATCTGTTGCTTCTAACATATTACAAATCTGTCACTGATGTGAATTCTCTTGAGTGGGACATGAATCTGTGCACCCAATTTCACAGCAATCCAGTCAGTACTTGTTGAGACATATCACTCAAAACTGAAACTGGGCACCCCATAGTGTCACAAGAGGAAACGTCCACCAAGGAGACCAGCAATGTCATTAAGATTCATCCCCTGGAGACATGAGTGGTGTTTCCATCCAATTGTCAAGCATATTTTAGTCAAACTTTTGAAAAGGCGCAAACAACTGATGTAAATTGGATGTGTTGCCATCCACTGTTTTGGAACAAATAAACAAGGCCATGCAAAGTGTAGTTTTGTCAGAAGTTGGCGGTGTAGGCTACGGTTTACGCATGGCTATAATTTGCCAGTAAACGGTGTAAAGGAAGAAAAGGTTGCAAACCAGAAACTGTTACAGCACTGCTGTCACTTATGTTTTCACTGACGTTTCCTTGTGTTTTCCCTTCCCTGTCTTCCTGTCTCCCCCTGTCTAGTTTTGTCTGTGTGTGCTTGTGTGGGTGTGGTCCCCCCCCCTGGTTCCTGTGGTTCCTGGCTCTGCTCACCATACTCACCTGTCTGTCATCTGCTCATCAAGCGAACCTGCTTCTCATCCACTCATTAACATTAGCAGTATTTTTACCCCGGCTCTCCAACCACTCACAGCCAGACTGTTGTTCAGCCTTTGCGGTAGCTACACCTCACAACCATCTGAGTTTAATCTTAAGTCATCTGTTTCCCTCATGTCTTTTTCACGTATTTTAGCTTATGTTTCCTTTGCTTCAGAATCATCGCCCCGCCTGTCAGTCAACTTACCTGCTCATACCAGCTTCACCTCAGCCTCCGCTGCTCCCTCCCACAGACCCCATCCCTGACCATCATTTCCATTATTCAAATGTCTTTTTTCACCATATCTATGTCCAGTGCTTAGGTTTCCCTCGCGCTCATAACAGAAACAAAACAAGTTTTCTTGGCCATCAAACTCATCTACAAGAGAAACCTATAGACGGAGGTCTTCTCGAAATTTGTTGCAATTGCAGTTGGAGCAAGTTTTAATTGTTCTTTCATGTCGGCTATTGGACATGTTTTATGCTTACCAGAGACAAAGACAAATCAGAGCAATGATTCATGCACAGGAAAATCTGTGAAGACATAGACAGCAGAGACAGCTGATAAAAACCACCTAAAGTGAGCAGAAAAAAAACTGTGGTGCTGTTAAGGAAGTGTGATTGATCTTTCTGTTTCCAAAGACAGAGTTTCTAATGCATAAAAATACATTTATGGAAACTTGGTTACTTTGTAAAATGTTACAGCATACCATCTGATTGTTGCTGATACTTCAGTTTGGACTAAAGTAGTGGACCAACATTGCCATCCCTAGAGCCACGCTTTACCTGAGCCAGTTCACTTCAGAAATCAGATATTGCTTTTAAATTTCCTGTAAATCACTTTGTCTGTCAAATGGATATCCATATTGAAGTAGTTAGGATGTCATATTGGCCCTTTATTTAAGTATGTTAATCTGAATTTCATATGACTTTTGGAATGGCGAATGCAAATAAACAGTTTTGTGCATGCTGTCCTCCACTGAACAGCAACATTTTTAATTCTGGAGAGAGGATTTAATTCATCACTGATTAACAAGTTTATCATCTCACTAAATAAATCCTTAACAAGGACTTGGTGTGTGTGTTCACCCTGAGAGGCCAGCTGTTAAGGCTCAGGGAAAAACGTGTTAACTGATAACAGGGACCCCCCAAAAAACACATCACACACCCATCCCCCTCTTTAACCCCCACCCCAACACACGCACACCTTAAACCCCCAAACCTACAGTTTATCCTGTTTACAGAGCCCTGCTTCAAATAACTGCCATAAACACAAACACACAATCACACACACAGTTTTTTTTTCACTTATTGTTAAATTAAGACTCATTCGACTGTAAATCTAGTATAAACCGTGACGTAGGTCAGTGTAAAGTAGATGTAGGTATAGTTTTAACTCAGCACTTTCCCTTTTTATGATCCATTTGGTGCTCTTGAGAATTTTTCCACATGTTGATTAATGTGTGTTTACATGGCACATTTCGAGCCTCTCATACAGCCCTGGCTGTGATTGTGAACTACTGTTTATCTAAGCCCAGCAGAGGGAAACCTTTCATCTGCCCTACCTCCATAAAATAAAACTCAGCACCAGACTCAAACTGCTGGACAAACACAATAAACTCTGGACCACAAAGCAATCTCCTCACAGAGATCCCAACAGGAAAGTTGGGATCTGCCGTCACATGGGAGATTACCCAAAAGATTAGTCTGTGTTTATTTGGCTTAATTTTTACATGCAGGGGCATTAAAGACAGTTTAAGTGCCATGACACACCTGCTGATGAAAGATGATCGTTGAAGTGGGCAGAATGTGTGTATTTGTACTATTTATATTGCAGTATAGCATATTATTTCAGAAAGGGTTTAACTTGTGCATTACTTTACTTCAAAGCCCGTTTTCTTGTGCAAATTCAGTTCAAACCACAAGTGGAAGGGTAGCAGGAAAACAGCAGGTTTTGACGTTCAGATGTTTTTCTATGCTCTTTAAAAACCCCATTAGTTCCTATTTAACCACATCCTCGTACGTCCTGTTGTGATCAAGGTTTTCTTTAACAAGAGACAATCTACCGTGAAAATGAAGAAGTTTATTGCGCCTGTTAACCTTTATTTGGGCAATTACTTAATTCAAATAAGATGTTGTTGCATGTGTGGACCTGACGCAGACCATCCACCCAAACCAAATACCCGTCTGCTCTCCATCATGTCCCTCATCATAGCAGCCATTTGTGCAAGCTCGTCTATCAGGACCGATCCAGAACAAAGACCTGGCTGCCTGTAACCCTATACAGGGACATGAAACAGTGACCTTTGACCCCGTGTGTGATACAAGTGACGCTGTTGTCCCACAGGTCAGCGGTAAAACGTGCCAAACACATTCCCAGCCTCCGTTGCAGCCGTGCTTCTGTGGCGTGTTAGCGCTGGAGCAACTAAAACATTTCTGACATTTGTTTTTGTGTCTCAGTAAATACTCTCAGAGCTGTGATCATAGGCTTGACAAGGTGTAGGTAGTTTGGGATTTGGGGGTTTTATCTGCGCTAACTTGTAAATTTTAGTGTTTTGCATGAAACGTAAGACAGACTCATTTTACGCTGCCAAACATCCCATCATGGAGACGTTACATCCATGGAGAAAATCCAAACATTGTTGTACGTTGAAGGCATGGCCCACAAAGCAAGGTTGACTTCACTGTGAGGCACTGTGCTTAATCAAATCAAACCTTATAGATCCACATCTGTTTCCCAGCCGCCTTTAAAAACCAGTACTGTGGTCCATTTTACAGCCCGTAATCGAATACACAAATGATTACATTAAAGGGTCAGTTCATCCAAAATACGAGGTAAAAAAGAATCAGAATCTAGAGTGAGATACATAACGAACATAATGGTAGACAATGGCATTTGGTTTGCGGTGCTAACGGTAGTGAATGATTACATTTAAACAATTCATCAGTAAAGAGTGTTGTGGTTACTGCGAATAATGGATGAAGTTCTGTTGTACTGTGACCAAAACGCCTTTGTGACCTTGTGCACATGAAATAAATAGATTATTTTTTTGCATCTTTTTTTCAATGTGCAGGCATTTTTTTTGTTTTGTTTTATTTTTGTGAAATAGGATTGCTGCTTTTGGCTCTACACACCTGACACTACAGTCGCTTTTGAAAAGCCTCAATTTAAAGCTTTCATTCCAGTGAAAACTGTTACAATTATATGTTTCTGATAAGCAATGTTGCTATTAAATCATTTCCTATTTTAAAAAAAATCTTTAAAAGTATCTTAAAATTGTGGTACTTTTATGAACATTAATTAAAAACTGGATTTTGTGGTGTTACTTTGTTGTTACAAAAAACAATAAAAACACACAATGTGTGTAAAAAAAAAAAAAGAGGTTATTTCTCCAAGGTCAATGTATCATCACACAACTTGTATGATAGGCCTATCTAATGAATTAGCACTTTGTGATTAATATTTTTGTGTTACGCACTTAACATAAAGTTGTGTACTTTTAAAGATATGTAACTTAGGTCAAGGAAAGAAAATATTGTAATGAGCTCAAAATAACCAAAAGTTCCCCTGGTTTCACACAGCACACAATCACTGGTCTCCCAGGGGAAAGTCCTTTGTTTGTTTGACCCACCTGCTACTCCAACCTGCCTCCTTACATGGACTTTCACCCTTAATACTTCTCCCATCTTCACCCCTGTCAGCGTATTGGTCACACAACTGCAACCTTCCAAATTATTATACAAGAAAATGGTGCACAGCCTGCCATGGTGATTTGATGTTTGCCTCTACACAGCTCAGTTTCATCTCCCCACTGTTCTCTGCGGTTATACTGGAGGACTCTCTGGCCAACAGTAAACACCCTCTCAGGTTTACAGCTTACAGCAGCAGGACTCAGACCTGCGAGTTCTCTCTCAGCACACCACCATGGTACAGGCCTGTAAACTGCAGGGAGGAGTTTGAGTGTATGAACTGACAGGCAGTCTTTAGCAGTGTATACTTTTATTACTGGTGGTGGTGGTAGGGGCTGCAGATGGGGGTGGGGGTGGGTGGCGTTGAATAACCTCCAACAGCTCTGACAGGGAAAGCGTCAAGTTCTGGCATGAAGACCAGTTTCAGTTACCAGCTGCTGGATTCAATGCAGCAGAACGGAGGGAAAGGAGACAAAAACATGCATAATTGCATGCATGTTTTCAGAAACACACACACACGTACAGACATATACACACCTGCTTATTGCACAGCAACATGTACACACACATCTGTGTCCTGTTACATCACTGCTCACTGTTTCAGTCCTCTTTTTCCAGATGAAGTTGGAAGTTCTCCATCAGATCCTAACGTAGAATAAATGTTTCAGAAACATGTGACCTCACATCAGTCCCTGACGGCTTGTATTCACTGCCCACCTGTTACAACACCCACACTCTCTCATTCTGCTGTGTGTTTGTTACATCTCCAGCAGATATCATCTAAAGTCAGATATTCATGCACATCACTATCATTTGTTTATGTAACACAACTTAATAACAATGTGTAGTTTTATGCATCATATCAGCTATTCTATATAATAAAACTACAACCAGCACTGCTTGGCTTTATCTGTTACTATACACTTAACATTTCTTCACACTATTAAATGAATAGTTAAACATTTTGGGGAGCGCCTTTAATAACTTCCTTGCCAAGAGTTATATGAGTGAAATCATGCTACATTCTGCAAGCTAAATATGAATATGTATTTTTCCAAAGTGCCGAACTGTTCCTTTGATACAGTCACTGAGTGGATAATTGACTGAATCATTTTTGTTTGAAATTAACTTTTTTTGGTTGGGTTGACTGATTTTTTTTAAAAAGCCTCACTTGTTCGGTTGTGATCTTGGGACAACAGGAAAAAAAGTTCATGGAGAATGAGGAATTCACATTATGTGCCATGCCTTTCTAATCTGTCATATTTTTATTTTGTATTCCATAATATGTTGACTGCTAAATATTGTCAGTTGTATATTTTTTAAATATATTGTCTTAGTTTGCATCACAAAGCTTGTAGATCAACAGGGAAAAAAGAACGTCAAATGAGTTTGAGTTATCTCCAGTTTTTCTCTGCACATTTATCTAAACATTTAAGAAGGTCAGGAAAATATGTATTTTCTGTGAAAGCAAAAGGAGGTTTTATTTACAGCTGTCTGTTGGAATCAGTCCTAACTGCTATTAAATCTAAATGTACAAAATAACATTGTCAACATGGCCAGAAAAGCCGTCCTTGTAAAAACACTTTTAGTCTCCAAAGAAATCAAATCCAGACCATCCTTTATAGAAATCGGAGATCCTCACATCTAGCCAGATATAAAGGTTTCCAATTTTTTTTATTAATTCTGTTTGTAAAATAAAAAAAAAAGGACTATGAATGTTTTTTCTTCATCATTATTTTTAATTTGATCTGAAATTTGTCATTTGAAGCCATAAAATCAAATGGCATTTGGTCCCATCCCACTGATATTTGGCAAACAAAAGCAAAAGCTTCCTCTCCAAATCATTTTTTAAGCATCTTGGCTCCAGTAGTCAGTCACATAAGTTAATATAACGAGTCCACAGTGATGACTCACATTTTTGTTCAACACATCTTGTCCCATTTTCATTTTAATGGTACAAT
Source organism: Plectropomus leopardus (assembly GCF_026936395.1). Taxonomy (NCBI): domain Eukaryota; kingdom Metazoa; phylum Chordata; class Actinopteri; order Perciformes; family Serranidae; genus Plectropomus; species Plectropomus leopardus. Next base: position 15,064,695 of record NC_142178.1, read on the forward strand.
TGGCATGTCAAAACAGCCCTTTAATAGTTTCATCACAGAGCAGACAGTGATGTGAAATCCAGAGGAGCCCAGTGAAGACATGAAGCAGGCGTCATGGATGGGAGCCGATCCAGATGACAGAGAGTCAACAAGAGAGAGACACAGTCAGACAAGAGAGTGAGAGACAGAGCAGTCTATGTGGCTGTAAACAACAACACAACAGTCTGATGAATTATACAACAATATCAGTGCAACAGCAGGGAGTCCTGGCTCTGAGAACAGTCTGTGAGTGAGGACCGCGTGTGCGTGCGTGTGTGTGTAGCAGGTGGCAAGACAAGGAAGACAAAATGAAAAAAGGGGGGAAAAAAGAATGACAAAGGTGACAAAATACACGAGGCCAGCAGAAAAAGTAAGAGAAAGGTGGAAAATTGAAAAAAATGAAGGTAAAACAGGAAAAGGAGAGAGAAAGAGAGAGATTTCCCCTCAGACTTTCTCCTTGATACCCAGCCAACACATTTACAATTGAGGAAGTCTCTACTGACTCGCTGCTGCTCCCTCCCTCTCCTCCCCTCCTCTCACCTCCTCTCATGCTGGGACCCCCCTCCCTCATGAGAAAGTGGGACTCCCTCCCCCCTCCTCCTCCTCCTCCTCCTCCCTCCTCTCTCTCACTCTCTCTCCCATCTGAAGACTTAACACAGTGCACAGCAAAGCTGGCGCTCACAGTTGCGCCCTGGATTGTAGCAGAGAGAGCAGCCCTCCTGCAGCCTGTTAGCCCGCCACCATGGATGTCAAACTGCTGGCGCTGACGGCTCTGCTGGCCGTGGCCACACATGTACCAACCTCCAACGGTGAGTCCAGCATAGGGACGGAGACTCGGGGGAAATTTTTAATGGTGCAGAGATTGTTGGTTTCATATTATTTAAAGGTTTGACCGATTTTTGGTTGCAGGAATTTTGTTCATTCTGATGTTTTAGTCTCAGAGAGGAGGAGGGGATTAAGATCCATGTAGTCTGTATATAGAGGCTTTTATCATTTGGATTATTTTGATTTTGGTTGTGAAGGAACTTTTCAAAAAGTTCTGGATTCAGTCTATACTCTTACAGTCTATACCTATATGTAAAATCAAGTGTCTGACATCTCAGTTACCCTTTAAAATGATCAGAGCTCATCTTCTGATATTGTTGGTTCTCTGTCAATTTTTATTTGCCTGAATTTTGATTTTTGTTGGATGGTTGATGTGTTTCATTTGTTGTCAGATAGAAAGATACCTTTTTTAAAACAAAATCTGTTGTTGCACTTATGGCTGGTAAAATCAACTTAATACACTGTTCTGGTTTTGTTTTATTACATTGCATGGAAAAATAGTTATAAGAAAGTAGACATTTACTCCCAAATTATTCATCCACCAGTTACCTTTATTGGCTAAGGAGCTAAAAAGATTAGACGATTGATCAAATAATTTTTAAATTTTGACATTATTAAACTGTTTTGAGAATCAACTGATGGACTAAGCCCTGCTTATTTTGCCTTTTGAAAGATGATTTTTCGTCTTCTTTTTTTTCTTTTTTGCTGGTGAGCAAATTGAACAGCTTTGGATTTTAGACTATTAGTAGCAATATATAAGCATATTGAGGATGTCAATTTAGGCTTTAAGAAAATTCTGAGTTGTGACATTTTATTTTGTAAAATGATTTATTGAGGATATAATCAGCAGATTACTTTATAACTAAAATACCTGTCAATTGGAGCCCTTTATTGGTGGAACAGAAAGTTGAATTACAGCATATTGACTGCACTTAATAATGAATATTTCTGCTGCAGCAAGTTTTTGTAACATTTAAGGGGATTAATATCTTTTTTAATAAGCAATACATGAGGTTGCAAATTTTCCAGTAATTTCAGTATTTTGGACAAAAACCCCTAACGTACCACAGGAGGAGTGCGGTTTCCAGTGACCTCACATTAATCTCCCACATGTTAACCTTGGTAGGAGACAACCGGGGTGTTAAGTCGCCTGGTCTGCGTTATGTTAAGCTTGCTGTTTCGGCTCACGGTGAGACCCCTCATTGCATATTAAAGAGTCAGGTCTAAAGTGTGTATTTATCTTTTCACTTTGCTTTCTTTTAATTAGTTTCTAATTAGGGATAAACAATGCAGCAGTGATAGCAGTGGATGCTCGGTTCTTGCCCCGGTGCTGCATAATGATCCCTTAGTTTGCATGAGAAAAGACCCTGAATGGGTGTGAGTCATTAGGCTGATATTACTGAGGATTTAGCCATTTGTGGCAGCACATTTGGTGTTGCATTTTAGACCTGCATGTCAATGGGAAAATGTTAAAACAAAGGTCTGTTTTTACACATGGTGCACTTGATTTTGTGAGTTTGTGCTCATGAGGGCAGGAAATGGCCTATACAAAGACTGAGGGGTTGCAAAATTAACATCTGCTCTGTGAACTTTTGAAATAATTTTGTGACTCACACGCAAGCAGTTTTCCTTTTAAACCATTTGCATGTAATCAAAAGAACTGTAGAGCATCAAGGCTTTTGAGATGGATTTTTAATTCAGAGTTTTATTACAGGGAGTTTCTTTTCATCCTTTCACTGACATTTTTACAACCATCATTATTTCTTTGGGAAATCTGTAAACTCAAAAAGGGAAATCAAAGCTACAATCTTCACAATCTAAAAGTTTGTAATTGGGTGTACTTGGGTGTAATTGGGTGGAGTTATTCTTGTGCGTCTGTGGTCCTCTGGGCCCCCACAAGCCTCCATGGAGGAGCGGGGGTGATTTGTAATCATTTTAAGAATGTACTTGAGGTGATTTCCTCTGAGGCTGTTGATGGCGTCTGAGCCAAAGAGTGGTCTTACATAAAAGGGGCAAATATTGGAAAATTGAATGTGGAGGACCCTTCTTTATCAGAGTGGCTGGATTGAATGCTGGGGGAGTGAAAAGCTGAAATTCTGTGTATGTGTGAGTGTGAATGGTCAGAACAGGGTTAATCTCTTTTTAATGAACATGTTGTTCAGAGCAGTGGCAGGTAAACTCACACGGTCCCATGCTTTGTAAAGCCTCGTTACAGTAGATTAAACATGCTTTTAATTTGTCGCATGAGGGAAGTGATACTTTCAATCATGCCTGAAATTAGGTAGACGCTACTGTGTTTGAATTTGGCTTATTCATTTAAGTTGATGTTAATATTTTAATCCTCATATGATCCAAAACGACCCCTTGACCCCTGTGAACAATGAAATATTTAAACCGTTGAATAGAAAATAACATGTCGCAGCCGCTTTACCTACTTCTGAACAGTATAATTGTTCAAGTATTAAGTTAATTATGCATGAACTACAGAGAGAAAAAATACATTTGCATTTGAAAAGTCTAAAATTCCAAAATAAGATCAAAACCTTTGGATCAAAACACATTTTCTTTGTTAAATCAACAGTATTATTTTGAAGTGCTCTGCCACACTTTGTTGCACAGTTTGTACATAAATTTTAAATAGTGATTCAGTGTGTGTGTGTGTGTGTGTGTGTGTGTGTGTGTGTGTGAGTTTGATAATCAAGTGAATTATTTAAGTTAATGTTATAAAACTGCTTTTGTAACTGAGCTGAACAGTAAGTGTCATAACAATTTAATCTATTTGTTTTTACTGCACAATTTATTTATTTTTTTGTCACTTTTTTTTTCTTTATGATAATTCTGATTTGCAATTTTCCTTGTTATGTGTTTGCAGCAAAGCCCATCAGTCTGGTTGAGCGGTGCTGGTGTCGTTCTACCCTCAACACGGTTCCTCAGCGCGCCATCAAAGAGCTCAAATTCCTCCACACACCCAACTGCCCCTTCCAAGTCATGTAAGTGAATGAGTGTAAAATTACTGCGGTGCTTAACTTAAAGAAAGGTATTTCCTGATGTGAACGTTTGATGATCATTTGAAGGTTTCGGTCAATTATGTGGCTCGTTTAAGTTAAGTCCTTCAGATGCTGGTGTATTTATGTTCATTTTAGTAGCTGTGTTGGTCAGAGTCAAAATAGCGAAGTCAAGTTTCTGGTACTTTGCCAAATGTGCTGCAAAGACCATGCCAGCTCTCCATAAGCCAAAGGTTAAGGCACAGTTTAAACTCTACGATAAATAGTTTTAATGGTCTTTTAATTCTTTGTTTTAAGTGGATGTTTATGCCTACGTATAAGATTTTATTCATCCACCTGAGTGAGAAGTAACGTCACGTTCTGACAGTCATTCCACCTTGTTGCACAAACAGTTTATTACAACAGTGCAGCTAAAATTGAGCTCTTCTCATCATGTTTGACGTCTCTGCTGTGTTGTGAGTGATTGTGGTGCCCGGCCCTGAATGTCTGCAAAGTAATATGCAGAGAAACCGCTGATTAATGGCATGTGGGTGCAATGGAATAGGTGGGGATGTGCAAAATGAAGAATGTGAAAGATCTTAAAGAAATACTAAAGGGATATATAAAACACTTATTCACGTTTGCTACTGAAATCCTGCAGTCATAGAAATATAATTATGGTTAATCTCATTAAAATGAATTAAATTAGATCTACTTATATGAAATCATGTCATGATAGCCCTGGGTCTTTTGACACTAACTAATACATTATTAGAATAAAAAATAAACACAGAACAAGAATCTGAATTTTAATTTTAATAAATAACCGTGAAAAACTAAACGGTCACACATATGCACACATACATCGTACAGTATGACAAAAGATTAAAGACCTGCAAGTATTAATAATCAACAGTTGCACTTCAAAATGCACTGAAATAAGTAATTAAGCCATCAAAGCTGATTATCTGCCGATTGCACACTATCAAACCATTCTGTTGATTTTATTCAATTTGATTATTTGCAATCTTCAAAATAAGGAGATATTTCCACTTACATTCACCTCAGTCTGCCTTAACCAATGACCCTTTTTTTGAGCTTCTGCCTCCTAAAATACCGGTTATTGTGCTGATATATTTTTTAATTCTTAATTTTTATACTCAAAGACATTGAAAAAATAGCCTTCTGTTACAGCCAAGCTCCTAAAGGAAAAGGGACGCGACATAAAACCAGATTTTTTTGGTGATGCAAAGTTATATATTAACAAAGGAGTTAGGATAAGTGATACAGACAAAAATGTGAAGCAAACTATAAAGGAAAATGGCTTATGGGTGATGTTCAACTTAAAGGCAGAAATATAATCAAAAGACGAGTCTTAAAATAAGAGTTGCTGATATTGCCCTAACAAAACCAAAAGTGGAAATAAAAACCTAACTACCCCAAATTGCTTAGTGGAAAAACAAAAACATGACTTTTATTACGTTTTAATTTTCTAAAACCACAATTTTTAGGTTTTTGTCACATGACAGCTAATCTTTGTAACATGCATGGTGCTACATTATCTTTTTTAAATGTATTTACTTTTTTACTATTTAATTCCCTCACTTTTCACCATTATTTGGTTTGTTAAATAAAAATGGAATAGTAAACCACTGGACTAAACTCAGTTGAGATAGTTTGAGAGTGGAAGTGTGAAGAGTGATGTTAATATCCTTCTATTCTTCCCTAATGAGAGGCCCGAGTTTAAAACAACACGATCCTCTCAGAAAGAGGAAAGCAGTAACGGCCGGAGCTCGGGGGGGCGTTTATGTTTTGCAAAGGAAGCAATAATTAAAGGTCAGAGTGATTACCTTTGTATTTCTGCTGACCCCCTGTGTCCCTTACCACTTTTTTTTTTTATTTCCCGCCTCAAACTGCCCGGCAACATCGAGCATAATGTCAGTAGTCTGGAACACATTAACTAAAAAGCCTCATTCATTTGTCCGCTATAGAAAACGGGACGGCAGAAGCCTCACAGCCAAAAGGCTAAAAAGGCTGTGGGGCTTCTGCCAGAAAAGGAGGGGGGTGTAATGACTGTGAAGGGGTGAGCGGATGGCAAAAGGTCAGAGAGGACATGCAGCGCTCCGGCCGGGACACAAACTCCCTCTAACCTTCCTCCAGAAAACGGCCAAAGGAGTCAAGAAGTCATGAGACAAGGAGCCAGCAGAGTTGCTCCGATATCTCTATTGATGCAGATGAAAGAAAGTCGGTAACACTAAACCCTCTGTCCCCCCTCCCCCCCTCAACCCCGTGTCCCACCGTGCTATCCCCCCACCCGTCCCAGCATGCTGTTGGTATTAACTTGCTGTGAAATAATTACTACCTGCTGCTTGTGGAACTCCGGCCCTCAAATTCCAGCCAAGTCAATTAAGGTTTCGCCTCTCAGTTGGTCATCCAGACAAGCAGACAGATAAACAGGATGAAGCGAGACACATCAAAACAGCAGAGAGCTCCTGGGCGGATGAGCCAGGCCACCCCTAATAAAATAAAAGAGGAGGGGAAGAAGGGGACATCCCAGGAGGAAAAGCAAACATGGATCCAGTTACTGAGCTGTTTGGCCTCCTGACTCGCATGTTAGTTTGAGGGATTTGGAGCTGATGCTTGGATTGATGCTCCTGATCTGCTCTTTTAACTTTAGGGACCATTTGCTCGCGTGCATGTGTGCGTCTAAATGGAGTGAGAAATATGGGAGGTGGCGTATTAAAGAGGTAACAAGGGGTGGGGGGGGTTCAAATTGAATCAGAAAGCAATGAGGAGGCGCAGAGGAATGTGTTTAATTTGCAGAGCTGTGCGATGGAGAGATGGAGGGAGGAGACAGAGGAACAGTGAGGCGAGACACCTCTTCAGTTGTTAACTCTCATACACGACCTTTTGCCACCGAGGTGTGAGATCCACATGTTTCGAGGGGGGCAAGACCCCGCTGCATAACCCCCAACAGATCTGACACTCTCACAGCAGTTAATCTGATAGCAGAACAAATCCCCTCATAAATATTTAGCTCAGCTCTCCATCAGCAGGCTGGACATCCCTCACAGGAACATGCACTCTCTGCGGCCACAGAGCTGTTCGTCATAAAGTGGGATCATTCAGAAATCCTTGTAGCTCTGCTTCACTGTTATAGGCAAGGCAAGGCCAATATATTTATAGACCCAAAGGAAGGCAACCCAAAGCGCTTTACAGATGGATCAAGTCGAAGTTCATTGTAACCTAATCACAAAGCGTGCCCCAAAGGGCTGGACAAATAGTGATTCCAATTCAGTTTCAATTTCAATTTGATCTATAAAGTCCAACAACATATATCATAACCTCTGAGGGTTTTAAGACAAACAACAAGGAAAAACTTCTCCCCAAAAAACCCTTTCACAGTGGAAACAATGATAGAAACCTCAGAAAGAGCAGCTGAGGAGGGATCCTTCTTCCAGGATGCAAAGATGTGCAATAAGGTTTCATGTCTACTGAACAGATAATAATAATAATGAACATAATAAAGTAACAGGAGAGATTTCTTGTTTAATAAACAGTTTAAAAAGACAAGGACATGGGGCGCCTGGCGGCTCAGTGAGTAGTGCGGGCACTCCATGTACAGAGGCTTTGTCCTTGCCGCAGCGGCTGTAGGTTTGATTCCTGCTTTGGCCCTTTGCTGCATGTCACCCCCTCTCTCTCTTCCCCTTTTACACTCGTGCTGTCCTGTCAAATTGTCTTTTGATTTGGACATGATAGTTGTTACACTTAACCCAGTAAGGAATTATGTGGAGTAACAAATGTTTTACATATATTTTTACCAACTTATTCACAGTGGCAGCTCCCTCCACGGCAAAAAAATAGTTTGAGGCCGATATAACTGTCTGTAAAAGTGTTCATTCTTTAAAGCTAGCACAAAGGTAGTGATATTTGTGAAACTACACAGGCTAAAATTAAAGGTGTTTATTTATCTTTTTTATGGAGAAAGAAAAAAATCACCTAAGACATACATAAAACATTTTAACAGGTTTGTTGCGCAACTCAAAATGTTAACTGTACCAGTATTAGTCGATGCATAAGCTAAAGTATATCAGTGTCAGTGAATCAAATAAATTAAATCATTATTTTTTAAGTTATGGCTTTTAGTCAATTTGCAATCGTCCCATCTGACCACCCGATCCAAAATTTCCTGAGGATGCTGCCGCCGCAGCTTATCCATGTCAAAGTAGAGAAGTTTAAAAATGAAAGTTGAATTGAATTGAAAAATTAGTAATATTGACAGATAAATAATATATAACACAAATGCTCCACAGATCACAGTGAGAAATGTTGTGATACAATCATGACTAAAATGTAAATTGCAAGATTTTAATCTTAAAGGAATCTTATTTTGTACCTTCTTGTAGTGTTAAAAGTGTTAGTAAAACTTAAAACCAACTCAACAGTAATAATGAAGCTATATAGGCCTGCTGGATGTTTTATAGCTTAAATCCAGTTGATCCAAGTGCAAACGAGAGACGACCCCAAAATAATCAGAGGATCAATGCACCTCAGTTTTACACAGTATACGTACTCGGAGGTCCTCGCTCCGTCTCTTTTTGCGCTAAGGGGTCCTTGGCCTGAAAAATGTGAAAGGCCACGTCTTAGATGAAGAAAGAGGTTAAACACACTTCAAGCACCTCACAAGGAATAACAGGCCTGTCCAGTACTATAATAATGACTGCAACAATATGAAATGCATCCCTATATTAGGAGCCAAGTTCACTCTTGACTTAAATCAGCCTGACTAAAATGTTTTCCCTACAAACTCTACATCAAACTAAATTTAGGATGTTTTGTGTGCAGCGTAGAGACAGTTTTACAAGCCACACAGTTCAGTGTGATCGGCGGGGTGAGCCTCCCCTCCAGCTGTCCCTGAGTGGAAACAGAGAGCTGTGATTTTTCACCGCCGGCCGGAGGGTGACAGCCTGTTACGTGCAGTAATCCTCTGGTTTTCAGCCTGAATGTGTTGTAGGATGTGCTGAGGTTTTTAGGGCTTAGCTGAGGTGTTTCTGAGCTCAGCCTTCATAAAACATATCAGATATCGTCCTGACATATAGGGCTCATTTCAACATCAAGGTCCCTAGATTTATTCAACAAGAGTCCAACTGTAAATAGAGCTAGTATTTTTTATTTTATGATATGCACTAACAAAGGAATCTGGGTTCCTTTTTTGGTTAAAATAATGCTTATCTTTTGTTAAATTAAGCAGAAATAGCGTGATTCTTTTAGTCTTGACATTAAAGTGACACTTTGTTAGAAGTTAGTAATCCTCCGGTTTTAACTGGGATGTGTTGGGAGATGTTCTGGGGGGTTTTTGAGATTAAGTTGAGCTTTTGTTGAAGTTGGTTTTCATAAAAAGTAAATAACATTATTAGGATTTATTAGCCACAAAAAAAGCTTAAGAGCATTATCTCTTCAACTTATACAATCACCTCTCAAATATATACACCATCTTTATGGTGCTTTGAGGAATTATAAATGTTACATACGGCGCATTTAGGTTTAAAAAGCCATACCAGTGGTTTGTGTGTTTCCGTTTTATAACTGCAAATTGCATGTATTGTGCATTTCTGCCCCCATTATCCAAATTATAGGCTACAGTGGCTTTTTAGCAAATTTTCCCCTGTTGCTGAGAGCCATTTATTTTCCATTCATTTAATTGTTTTGCAGAGAGTTGAAACTTGCTTGTGAAAGGTGCAATCCATCATAGTGAAGATTTGTCACCTTAATTTTAAATCACAGTTATATATATATTGTTGTTTGGTCTTTTAGTTGTGAGCAGTAACTAACGTAACAAACACACTAATGTAATAACGTAACGTAGTAACGTAAGTAACGTAAGTAACGTAATAACATTATAACGTTGCTTTTAAGGATGCTCTGACATCTGACACTTCTGGCCAGCAACCATTAAAAGCAAGAAATAACAACAGCCACATTATTCCTCTCCAAACATGCTTGTTCGTTTTGATGTTTATGTTTTGACTTTGTGCTCAGTCGTGGTTCATTTACATCAGATTTCTACCAACTGTTGGAGGTTGGGACAATCAAAGAAGGTTTTAAAATGTTCCTACACAGCCATAATGGAAAGATTAAAGGTGACGGATAGTTTGTTGTGATGGATCACATCTATAAAAGCTAGTTCCAAGTTTCAACAAGTTGATTCATGAGGTACTCTCATGAACTGAGACTCCTGGCTCCGTGAAAGGTGGAAAATCAGCTTACAGTATTTTTTGGAACAGAAGTTCTTAAACTATGAGACACACAGAGGGAGAGACATCGTGAGTGACAACGATATCGTGTGAGGTGAAAGACAATTAATACCCTCAGCACAGCAATTTGTGTCAAAATTCATACTTCAAGGGTGTAGGTTTTGTTTTTAAAGGGGGAGGGTTGGGGGCATTAATGAAATGGGGGGAGCTGGGATCCTCCACCAGAAAACTGAGCATCAGACATTTAATTTCCTGAATTCTGGTAATTTTTATGGGTCATTTGTGCCTTTTTTGTATCAAGTTATAGTGTGAAAATCTTTAATTTTGTAAAAGAAAACAAAACACAGACATGTAAAACAAATTTTAGATTCAGTGAGACTTACACTGACTAAGAATTATTTCCAGTGCCCAGCACGAATAAACATCCATAAATACATTCAGAAATAATAGGAAAAGCTGCTTTTTTTTTTAGTCCAGCCTGAGAATCAACACATTTTAAGTTTTCTTCAATAGCAAAGTAATCCAGTGATTGTTGCCTGTATAACCATTAGTGCATTGCATACTGCTTATAACTAATGTTTAATTATTTTTTGATTATGCGAACATATAAATATATACAGGTTGAAAATAAATGGGGCTCAAGTTGCAGCACACATCACAGTGCTTACTCTTGTGTTTACATCTCCCAAAGCATTTTGGGAATGGCAGTTTTTATTTGCCTTAATTTAGTCTGAGGGGCGCCTATGATGTCAGATTTTGAAAACCCCTGCTCTTTAAAAAAATGCAATCATTTTAAATATATGCAGTTAAGTTTTGTTATAATATCACAGTTTATTTACACATTTTATGACTAAGCTAAACATGCAAACCCACCTGTGTGGTCCTCAAGAGAAAATGTTAAAAGTGGAGCCCTACAGAGCCCAGTGAGGAACTTTAATGACGTTCTTTAAGGATCTGTGTTAATTAAAATGCCAGTCAAGTTTCCTCGAGGTTACTGAGCGGTCGAGTTACACTTTGGTTAACCACAAAGTTAATAAAATAGATACAATCTCTGCACTGTATACCAACACCGGATGTTCAGCTACAAAGGAAGCCCAGGGTGAAAATATTCTGCACCACACGTCCTTGAGCCTGATTTATTACATGAGTTTGGATTAGACAAAAATGCTTTGTTTCTTCTCTATCTCTGCCGCTCCTTTTTTAAAATTAGAACTACTCAGAATGTGCCGTCTAATCCATCAATTTCTACTTTTTTTCTCCCTCAGTGCCAAGCTGAAGAGCAACAGGGAAGTTTGCATCAACCCAGAGACCAAGTGGCTGCAGCAGTACTTAAAGAACGCCATTAACAAGTAAGAAAAAAAAACCTCTTCACTCTCACTGTGCAGACACAAGCATCGCTGACAAAGACAGAAATGAAATACAGCAGTCTTTTCTGCCGAGTTTAGAGCCCACAAAGAAGAAATAAACCACTGTTACAAATGACCATTTCTCAGTTTCCTGCCGACAGTTACTCTCTGAAATCGCTGACATGGTTGATGTAAGCAGCTGAGTTATTATCTGTGAAATTATTAGCAACAAGAAAGAAAAGTGATAAATCTGCCACTGGTGTCTCTGCTTCCTTTTCTCATAATAAGTGTGTTGCTGTGACTTCAGAAGAATCAAATGTTCATTATTTTTAATGTCTCAGCTCTCACAGTAAATACACCAAATTCTGTGTTTATAATTTTTTTTAACATGACTTTTTTATCCCTAAGAAGCATTTTCCACATAATTATCATCACTAATTGCACCCCAGCGACAAAGTTGTCCCGGTTGGGGAGCAGCATTGTGGGTAAAAACTATTCATAGTAAAAAAATGCAGCAGCTCAGTCAGTTTTTAATGAGCTTTGCAGTTAAAATGTGTGCATTCCTCATAAAAAAATGTTCCCAATACGTCTGGTGGTGATTATCGCCAGGCTGCATGTCTGCTTCTTAAAACACCATAAACACCTGAAGCACAATGTGAAAACAAACAATAAAGTCATTTCTGAGGATTTACAAGATATTGTTTATTGTATTAGTAAAGAACCTTTGTGAATACAGAAGTGCTTAGAAAATTAAGTCTCATCCTAAGAGTTGTAGATTATTGAAGCTGACATGTGGTACTGCACTTACTGTATGTAGAGTAGAGTTTATATTACTCATCTTAACTTTGAGCAAAAGGTAGGCAGCATGTCAGCTGAGAAGCAGCATCATTTTAAGCTTTTCCACAAGGCAATTTGAGCTTATTCAATGGAGTGTTACACACGGCAAATGTGAAAATCACCAAAACTGCACTAAAGATTTCAGCGTTAGAACTGTGTGGTTGCAGTGATCATGATAGAAGTCATGAATGAATGGAGTGAGAGTAACTTTAAACCTGTTCATTTTCCAAGAACACACAGTCTGTGTGTGCGCGCGTGCGGGCATGTGTGCTTGCGTGTGTGGGGGCTGTGTAGAAATGCAGTCTGCTGTCACATAAAAGAAAATCACAACTTGAGTTCTTCTCATTTTAAAGGAGGAAACTTTTTTTTTACAGCATGGCTGCACTTTGTCAGCATCACCCTCTTTCATGTTCAGTTACAGTTACATATAAATCACACTTCTATGCTCTGATGTTCACCTATCAAAACTGTTTGCTAACACCTGAGGCCCCTACATGTCCCTGACAGCTCTGCTGCAAACAGCATGTTTCATCTCCTCGGCTGAAAAAGACCGCAGTTCTGACCCTGTCTCATATAAATTGTATTCATATGCCTCCTTTTTATTTTTCTAATAACTTTTTTGAAAGAAATCATTATCGCTGCCTGGATTATGTACCCTGACAACATTTCTCTAGTAGAGGAAGCGCTAAATTTATGTACTGCATGGGAGTCATAGGGAGGAGAATGGGGAGTGAAAGGGATAGTTTGGATTTTTTTAAGTGGGGTTGTATGAGGGACTTACCCACAGTCAGTGTATTATATAGAGTAGGTGGCAGCTGGCATGCTCCCAGTTTGGGGACACCGCTTGTGCCGCTGGTGCAAGCTAAGCAATGTGCTGCTGTGGACAGCAGTGCCTTTTCACTGCAGTCAAAGTAGCTGGCACAAGCTCCAGAGGTGACTAGAAGCTGATCATTTACCTCATATGCTCATTTGCATATTGGTCACATCCTTGTGCATTAATAGGAGCATTAAAACTTGATTAAATTAGATTCAATAGAAAGAAACTCACCAAATATTGGCATGAGAGCTAGCGCGCTAATACATTAGTGCACCACTTTCTTACACCTCCAATCTAGAGAGCGAGAGCATCCGTGCAACCAGCACCAAGACGTACTTTAGCCACCAATATATGTATATATATATATATATATATATATATATATATATATATATATAGTTTAAGTGTTAGCTATATTTAGGATATTTTCACCACTTTACCTTGCTGTCAGACAGCCCTTTTAGACAGAGAACTAAAGTTGGTATATTGCTCTCTTAAAAGTCACCAGACTCCTCTGACAAAAACAGTAGTTTAACTTTGCAGAACACGAGAGTTTTTGGCCTACATCTGTTTCAATCTGTTTGTATTACTGTATGACTTTGGTGAATCCAAACAGATTGAGGCAATGAGTCGAAATATTAGGACCACAAGAGTTAATTATTTAAACATTAGTACTTGGTAAGACTAACTGTCGTCTATGACATTTGTTGGTTTTTAAGGGTTAAAGGTCAGGGTTAAAACTGCAGGACATCCTGTTTGTAATTCATCATTATATGTGATTTGATTTCATGACAACATCTTCAGTGAATAAGTCACCATATAGAATTTCCCATCTGGTCCAGCAAAAAGAAAAGAAACAATGACCTTCTTCTCTTTTCACACTAACTGATCTTTCTGTGTTTCTCTCCAGGGTGAAGAAATCTCGAAGACGCAGTAACAAGAAAAACTAAACCCAAGGGAAGACCTGTATGTCGTCAGGCCTGGCATCCTCGGGTCTAACCTGTATACCTCCCTGTCACTGCTATGGATGTATGTAAACATGCTGTATGTACCTGTCCACCTCTCTGGACTGCTTGCAGAACCAGCACTTCACCGCCAGACTGTGCCGTCCCCTGCACCGCCACCGATCCCCCCGGACAACCACGCAGTCACCTCCAACTCTGCATGTTAACAGCAAGTGCAATTATACCTTTGAATGACAGGACACATGTAAATGTCAGATGTATGTGTGTGAGCACTGTGCACGAGAGAGTGTGTGTTTGAATGTGCAACATATAAACTAACTCTGATCGTGTGCCTGGAAATAGTATTTTCTCACTTCACACAGCCAGAGAGGATCAATAAGAGCTTTCTGTCTCACGCAAAGGGTTTGTGGGTAATGCCACTTTCATGTCACATCAGAAGAAATATTCACATCTGCCTCCTTGGTGGAATTATAGTTAAATGTGCTAAATGTAGTTTTGCAAACAGAAGAAATGCAGAACTCACAAACTACAAAGGTCAGTTCACCCATGCCACTTTTTCACACTAATATCACCACTTATGCTGCGTTAACGTGGAATCTGGGAGGCAGTAGATGGTAAACCATCATTTTAGTGGACGAGAGCATGACGGTAAAACTGCTTTTCAAAGTTAAAATACTTTTTGGTGTCTTCTGTGACAGAATTTACAACGGGATGTTACATAACTCCTTACCAGAAGGTAAAAACTGGGGTAATCTGGACAATTACTGGAAATTACTACATCATGCATGTTTCAATTTACTGTCTTGCCATTCCATCGGTGTACTTTTTTGTTTATCTGATGCTCTCCTTCTGCCCGATTCCATCTGATCGCAGCATTAAAGGAGTGGCAACAAGTTTTTCAAAGTATTTGTATTTTTATTTTTTAATATATAAATATATTTTTTAGTAGATTAAAAAATTACTGTGGATAAAGACGTTACTGACTTATATGTAAAAGTTTCCTCTAATTTGACGTCAAAGTGGCTTTACTTCATGCCCGAGGGGCTGTGGGGCAGTAACAAAGGCTGGCCAATGGGGTTAAGCCTTCACATGCAGTGACCAATCAGGGCAGACGATGTCAGAACTATATCTTTAATTGTCTTCAAGCTTCATCATCAGAAACAAAAGAGATGGAAGTTCACACACACTGCAAAGACGCAAGTACTGATGTTGTGGTGCTATATATTCAAGTTAAGGGGTCAAAGCCATTGACATAATTATACTTCACTGTTTATTTTATGCAAGATTTAAGGTTGGATGTTGTGATCTCTAAGTTTTATATAACACACAATTATGTTTTTTACCAGTCACAAAATATTTAAAGCGCTGTTAATATTAGTCTGATGTGGAAAATGAAATGGAAAGCTGATGTTATGCGAAGGCCATACTGTACTGATAAATACTATAAAGATATGAAACACTTATCAATGCAGCTTTTTTGTTTTTGAACATATCAGTAAACAGAGACCAAACATGCAACGTGAAGAAACCTGTGAACCTCAAAAAGCATGACTTTATATGTCATTTATTGTTAGAAGAAAGAAGAAGATCATCATAATTCTTTTTAATTTACTTCTCGTCAAAGGGATTATGGGTAAATGTATATCATGACAATTCATCTGCAGTATTTTCATACCAACACCTGTCCTTGGTAGGAATGAAAAGCTAATAAATTGTCACGTAAAACAGCTGAATGAGAAATGTAACAAAGGGAATGTTCGTGGTGGCAAACAGAAAGTTTCTTTTTTATATATATTTGAGCCACTTTATTATCAGATGTGTCTTTTAAATGTAATTGTTTTATTTTTATATTGTGTATAATCTTACTAAATGCTTTTTAATGCAATGTACAGTAGGCAGTAGCTACTAAATGAAGGCTAAACCATAAAATGCAAGAAACAGTATTTAGCTTCATTTTTAAGGTTCCATGCCATATTTCACATGTATGTAAAGGTTTGTTATTACACAGTATGCAATGTTAAAATACTATTTTGTCATCTTTTTTTAAAAATGTGGATAAAAAAACAACAGCCAAAACAAATCAAATGCTGTCCGCTGGTTTGCTGTTCTGTCTGCACTGTTTCCTTACCGACCAATCTGAGATGTTACAGCAGTAAACTGAATAAATCTGTTAAATTCAACACACAATGATTGAAAACAAAAGCCACTGTCATTGTGTTACATGCCTCGGGAAACTATTCACCCCACCAGTCGTCCCCGTCGAACACTTAATTCAATTTTTTACAATTTTACTGAGGTTGATATACGATGTGTCAATAGAGTCACTGAGCCAAAAAAGAACCAAACCTTTGAGTTGAGATCCAAGCGGCCAACATGTGCTTTTAATCTGGACACTCCCAGCACCCCATGGGCTTTCTTTTCACTTTCACTCAGCTGCTGTCATGCCACACATTTTTTTCCGCTAAAACTGTAGTGGAAGTCATGTTGGTTGTGGTCATCGCTACAGTTTTTGTTTTGTTTTATGCGGTCTGTTTGCTAAGTGCCTGATCACAGGTAATACGCATATATGCAGCTAATGGTGCAATAATCATACGTGTAATTCATTTACCATTAATGTAATAGAAGTTAATGGACTTTCATTTTATATTATTGTACTCATTTGTTTGAACACATTGCTAAATAAGATAAAAAATGTCCCAGTTTCCCTTATGCACTGATAGTCTCATTTCATCCATTACAAAACCATGATCCATGCACATTAGTGTATTAACTACTAGAGTTACATCTCGAGAGAAAATGTGATTACTTCCAACTTTCTATGATGTTTAATATGATAATTATCCCAATAACAACAAAAGGATACTGCATTACGTTAACAACCTTTTTCTATTACTGATTGTGTTAATGAGATAAATATGTAATTACAGGTCATTAGTTTTATTATTTAGATATTAAGTGTTTTAATGTTTAGTGTTGTGACCCCTGCAGAAACATTAACCCTTGCAGTGTTAGCACCACTATTACTCAACTGCCACTGCAGAGAATATTTCATGTGATTAAGTTGTGTCAGACAGTTACATACTGTAGACTCGTTTATCGTTGAGCTTTTACAGATTGTTTTTGTGGGTATTATTTGGACCAAACATACATTCAGGTTCACATTTATCGTCATTAGTGGGTTGATAATCAATCAAAGTGGGTGCCTGTGTCCTACTTTGGACCCGGAGACAATGTGAAGTATTTCTTTTGAGGCAGCTTCTGACACATATCCTTCATATACGTGAGATGTATTAGAGTATTATTATCTGTATTGTCACTGTTTGTCGAACAAGAGACAATATTTTAGCTATGATACTCAAGCCCTTTTTCAATAAAGTCATATGCAATAAAATCTGCTTTGCATGTCTGCATTTCATCTGTCAAAAAATGTGTTCATCTGTATATTTCATCAATTTAAAGCTACTTTAAGTGTTTCCTGACCATTAGGGGGCAGAGAGATTTCAAAACCAAGTTAGAGAAAAACTATCCACTTATTAAGTTGTTATGCCTGGCCTGTTGGCAAATAAATGCCTACTCATACAATCAGCAGTTATGGAATAACATGCACAAATACATTTTGAGACAAACATCTGACTTCCTTTATTTTTAAAAAAATGTAATTATGTTATCTGGCAAGTAACAAAACATTCATATTGAGATCAATAATAACTCCTAAATCGACACTTGTTTACATTCGAGTGACAAAACCCTCTAGCGTCTATAGTAATTATGTCTGGAGCAGGAGGAGGTTAAGTGAAAGTATTAAAGAGCAACCAGGTCAGCAAATAGGTCAGGGTGAATGTATGGGTTAACAAAAAAAAAGGACTTGAACACAAGAGATATCCGTTTTATTCAGTTGTTCCCTAATCTTAAAGTATTAACCATGAAGGTAACCAAACCTTAACAAAGAAGTTAACCTAACCTAAACCTAATAAATCTTAATGGCATAATCAATTCAACAGTGATATGTAACATTTTTGAAAGGCACCAACAAGCGGTGTCATCCTGTTGATAGCACCGCCAGATCAACAAACGCCTTTATATTTCATTTAAGGGGCCTTGTACCAACAACGAATTTTGTTCTTAAATTTGGAGGACTTCTTCTTCATAATGGTTGATCACACAAATTTTATATGATTTCAAGTTGATATTCACTTTTGAAATACCCTACAAGATTTTAGCAGCTACAGCATAAAGTATTGTTTTCATGATTGTCATTGGCACTCGAAACACCTGGTTACCTTTTGGAGAAAGATCAAGGCGTAAAAAAGAAACAAGCACATCTGTAGAGTCAGGTGTTGATTCTTTGTGGGTGCAGCACTATGAGCAACTCATTTTACAATAAAGGGATTCATTTGGCATAATAGTAATACCTGAAATGTCTCCTGATGCAGTTTTGAAGTAGAAAATGCTTCGCATAGAATATTTCTCTCTTTCAAGAACTGTCATGTTGAGTTCATTCTCACATAGATGGTAATAAAAAGTGGCTGCACCACACCTCAGACAGGTGGGGTAAGTTGCACTGCAGACCGTCAACCTCTCTATCCGCAGACAGAAAAAAAATCACAGGAGACCAGACTTCCTGTTGTAGCTTCACCAAAATAATCCACGCATCAACAGGCCAAAACCTCACCTTAACAGTCAACCGCTTTGAGGCACAATGAATAATTCAACAGAACTATCACTTGACATTTTCCACCTCAGAACTGAAACCTATTCAGCAAATCTCTTTCCAGTAAAGGAGTTAAGAGGAGAGGCACATGTAATGGCCATTAACATCGCTGTCTGATATTCTAAGACCCGAGGTTTCAAAAGTATTCATTTGTGCTGGTTCATTACTCGACCACAACACCAGGGAGCCCATGTAGCTGTATGAGGCTGTCAGCTCTAATAAAGTGGAACCATGTAGAGCGGATTAATTTCATGGTACAGCTCTTACCTCTGACCTGTGAGCAGATATATACGAGGAACATGAGACATGACTTTGGACGTGGACCAAGCGGTTTAGAGGGCGAGAGTTGCATGTTTGGGCCTTTTGGGCACATTCAGAAATGATTATGGGATTTCTATTCTGTGCTTACTCAGCTGAGACCCGGCCATGATGGAGGTGGCTGACATATGTACAGGATGTTTATCTGTATATATTCTTACTGACCGTAGCTCTGATCCAGTTCAGCAGAAGAGAATTTAGAGGTTTTTACAACAAGAATGAGGCTTTGGGTCAGAATGTGAAATATTCTTAATAAAACTAGATAAAACAATACAAGCCAGTTGTGACCAATAAAATAAGTCCAATGGACCAATTAAAATCAGAATCCGATGAATGTTGTCCACGGAGAACAATAAAAGCACAAATTGATGAAGTGACAAATCAGCAGATGAAGCAGCGGAGTAAATGTTGACATAAATGGTACAGGACCTCACACACAGCTCAAGGTGACAGCGAAGGATATACTGTATGATGAAGTGTGCGCATGTGTACTGCACACTACATACTTGTTAGACACGGTATAGTAGGTCACACTGGGGGTGCTCCTAGTCAGCATACAGAGGTCCAGAGGTGACGCAGGAACTCTTTGGACAATAAGTAACATGATGCAACATTAAGTGCCCAAAGGATGACATTTTTCTGCAGGCCAACCTGGAAGCCAACGTCACCCTGGTTCCCTTGTCAAAAAGACGGAATTTGGGTCACTAAAGAAAATTGTTTAATGTGGTAAACAAATGTTTATGATACTTTCATGTATTGTTCAGCAAGATAACACAAATGAAAACCACTTTCAGGATTTTTTGAAGCTAAACACAATTGCCAGAAGTAAAATGCTAACGATACAAACGAACTACAGTGCCGTCACGTTGCCACCACTACGAGGCTGTAAGGCAGCTCGACGTGATGACGTTCTGATGTCTTATTTAGCCACTTGTTCGTGTGAAAGTCTCTTAAGCTTATGTTATTAGAGGAAGAATTTGACTTTTAAGCAAGCACTTCTATAGACTTAATCATTGCACTTTTGACGCATCAGGATCAGCTAGCTCTCATTCCAAACCCGTCAAATATGGCGGTGGATGGGTACCCCAAAAAACTGATTAACTGTGAGAGTCTGGTGTTTGCTTCCCATCTAAATTTGATGATTTTTTTCCACACCTTATCATGTGCCGGTTATGCCTAAACCTACCAATCCCTGACTTTGCTCATCCTAACCATCTGTGCCAGCATTGTCGTTTGTTGACGAACTGTGTTAGTTTCCATGTAACCATGTGCAGCATCATCCCACCATGTGCAATTGTTGACATAATGGTAGCACCATCCTGGAACATTAACAGCTGACGCAGCAGGATATCTAAACGTCAAGTAAGTCAAAGCGGATGTCAAAGCCACACCATATGATGAGTTTGGATGAGAACATATTGATCATAGTGTCATAGTGATGACTGTCATTTTTATGTTTTCTAATATTTAAATGCAATGAACAAACATCATTCAGCTGAGTTGATTGTACTTTAACTACAAGAAGCAAATTCTAGCAACAAGGAGCAAATTTAAATGTTAGGCTGGTGGTGGGTGCTCCACCACCAGCCTAATATGCTTTATTTTTGCAGCATTGGCAATAAAAACAAAATCTTTTCACACACTATCAAATTGCTAATTTCCTTGTGTGACTTTAACTTTTTTAGGATTTGGAATTGATTTCGGTCAAAATGCTCCAAATGATTCAACATTAGGAGTGAGAAGGCATATCTGTCCCTCCCTGCCATTCCCCATCCAGCCATCATTCTTTCCCACCTGTCCTATTCACCTTCACACCTGTTTTCACTTTTCCTCATCAACCCTGCGGTATAAAACCAGCCCGTTTCCATGAACTCTCTTTCACTCATTCCCTGTGTGGTTGTCAGTATTGTTATGATGCTCCTCACTTTCTGTATCTGTATTGTGACCTGTTGCCTGTTTTTCACCAATCACATCCCTCTTAAATCTGTTGGACTGTACAGACTGCAGTTCAGTTGCCTAGTTTTAAGACTTTGTCTGACCCAAGCCTTCAGTAAATTTCCCTTCAACCTACCTGCTGTGTGTTTCTGTCTGCATTTAAGTCCTCCTCCCTCTGTTTCCTCAATTCACACAATGAGATAAGCATGGCGCAAGATAAACGTAATTGGCAATTTAGGTATATCAACCTGAATCTGTCTCCTTTTAGATCTATTTGTTGCAATTATTTGCTGTTTCTGTGCCATGGGCTGCAGTGATTAAATTAGTTGTTTATCAGACCTGACTAAAGAACAGAAAAGAGACCCTCAGAATTGTAGGTGGCATAGTTTGCTGAAACATTGAATATGGTTCAGTAATTGTTTGTCACATAAGAGATAATGAATAGGAAACAAGGTAAATTTAAACTTTACACGCTGTTGCGTACTGTTTCTTTTGATATTGATTATTCTCCATACGTTTCCTGAGCCTACTGTGCACTTACACTGGATGTCAATATAACACCTAAAATGTTCAGAGATATTTTCTGTGAATCTTTAATCATGAATAACCACATGAAAACAACACTGTTTCATTCAGCACACAGGAGCCTTCAACTCAAATCACCTGAGACAGAGAACATAACCTGGTTGGACAACAAATTGCCCGGCTGATTAGGTTGTGGAGGTTGTGGGTAATCCGGTATGATTTGAGGCTCTCAACCGTACATCTTTGAACAACTTAATACCAGTCGGCTGAATGGAAGTTAATAGGAAACATGTTGGCTTAACATGTGGCAAAACCACACAAGACTGTGTGTGTTTGCGTGTGTGTGTGTGTGTGTGTGTGTGTGTGTGTGTGTGTGTGTGTGTGCGTGCCTGCATTTTTGTGATAGTAGTGACAGCAAAGGATGTCAGTGGGACAAGTTTCCAATCTGTGTATAATAACTTTGCTTTCCTGAAGAGAGTCAATGTATAGAAAGCTGGAGGAACGAGAGCAAAATGTGATCCTCCTGCCCACGATATGTGAACATGGACCTGAAGTTGAAAGATCAAGGGAACACACACACACACACACACACACAGAGAGAGAGCACTAAAGAAGCGTACAAGAATGTATGGTCAACCACGTAGTATAGATGTTGACTTCATGCTTAAAAGGAAAGCGTAAACACACACATGCAGAAGCAAGTGCACACATACCGTCACAGAGAAACAGAAATACATAAAGCTGTGTTTTTCATGTACCAACGCCATGGCAACATGTCCACAGTTGTTGGCAGCACTGTCTTTATGACTGATTTATTGAGGCACAAATATACAAGAAGTACTGCTAAACAGCATACCACAGCTTTCACTATTGTTGATACACGGAGCAACCATCTTGAATATTGAGGTTGGGGTTGGTGAGGTTACGGTTAAAGTTGTCCACTGGGAACTTGAATATTTGAACTTCCCAGTGCAAATACGCACAATATCTGCAGGCAGCCTGTCACTAATAATGTGTAACTCCAAGCCCTAATGAAATATAAACATGTGAGTTAAATAACCATTCAGTCCTCGTACAGTTGTCATGAATGTTGAAATAAGCAATAGAGACCAAAAACATTTTTTGGACGTGGCTGTAAACGTGTTTACCTCTGCTGTAAATTTGAGCATTTTAACATGAGTGACTATGGTGGTGACTCATTTCTGGAATGAGTCTCAAGTGTCCATTTAAGGAATTGCAGCTTTTTAAACCTTGGCTTCATTATTCAGTCTTATTCAGTCTTATTGTCGTCTGCCTTTCTGATATTTTGGCTAGTGGTCTTTATCAACCTTCCTGACCCCCCAGTGGAAGCTGCACCCAGCTGGCAACAGACATCAATATGATGTCAGAAAAATGTTAGACTCTTAACATCCAACAGATGTTAAATTTGGATGGAGTGACAATCAGGTGGAAAATTTATTTAGTAAAATGTCTATTAATGTTAGAATTTCATATTGTGGGTATGTAACCATTATGACATTTTACAGACTTTTGGCTCTGTTCTTCATACTTTACCATTTAATGCCCTCATTCTACATCAAGAGGACATTGGCATGAGTTTTTGTAAGATGTGGGATTTTAGTTACTTAACAACACAACTTAAAACCAACAAAATATCAACATCATATGACCAGTATTCTATGGCATACTGATGTTGGCGTTGGACATTGTCATTACATTGAATTTTGGTCACCAGACATCACAACCTAAATTGAACAGCAGTCATCCATCATAGCAACCCAAACTAGGCGTGTCAGGCTTTGGATTTCCCCACATAGTGAAATGCTGTGCATCAGGACCAATACTCATAAGCCTTTCCAAAACCAAAAACACAAGAGCAAAAGTGTCAGGAATGGACTACACTGTATTCTCATCATTCTGACAGCTGTAAATACACACTGAAGTATGTAACACCAAAAAAGGCCACACACCTGATTAACCTCACCCAGAAGTTGACCGTTCTGTGATTCCTTCAGCAACATGTGTTCGAGTGAGACCTTCATCTCTCTGACTGCACGGTGACCCCTTCAAGCCTGGTTACCTCCCCCCCCCCACGGACATTCAGCTCCAGGCCTAAACACATACACTATTAACAATCGCCACAAACAAAAAGACAGACAAGGTTTCGGCTGTCCACAGTGATCACTCTTTTTATATGAAAGGGGAAAGTCAAAGGCAGTGCCATTGTCGAGGGAGAGATATGAGGTTGAAAGAGTTCTCGATTCCAGCCGTCGCAGAAACCACATATCCCACAAGACACTTCTTCTCTATCAAACCGACAGCTGTTAGCGTAAACTGCTCTGGGGGAGGTGGTTTGGAATGTCCTCAGATCCATCATGGCTGAGCGTTCAATGTGTCCCTAACCTTACAGCGGTGAAAGGGGTCATGGGTAATGCTATTGGAAACAGGTTGATCACTGTTTCCATACAGGCGCATCCCTTTTGTTTGAAAAAGAGACAGTCGAGCAGAGGGCGGGAAAGGAGTGAAAAAGAGATGAATATCATCATTTATCGGCAATGGTTCCCAATTGTTCCATCGCAGAGAAAAGGATGTAATACATCTTTGTTTATTAGCATTTTCTGAGAGGAAAAAAAAGACAAGTCATTATTCACGGTTCATTTTGGAAGACGTCAAGTACAAAAAGCTTGCAATGATCCCCATTTAATGAGTCATTCCACTGTGATGCAGAACCAAGCGGCTGTGTCTTTGTTGCCTGGTTATCAGAGTCCTCTGTTGGCATTTAACAGACAAGCATCATTAACTAAGTGGAGATGTGACTTCCCAGCTATTTCCTTTATAAGACAGGCATGCCCTGCAGGCAATTACTGCTGAACCACTCAGATTCCACTGTAAAAAACATGGCACACAGTTTCACAATTTATTCACTGTTCAACCCCTTGAAACCTGGAGTGACGTCACTTTTCTTGTGCTGCTTTCAGATGCAGTATTTAAACCTTTGAACCCTGAGGAAATTGCTGATTTAAAAAAAAAACATGGGGGAAAAGAGGCAATGTGCAGCTTTGTAAGAAATAGATCACAAATTGTAAGAAATTAATAGATGTAGAAAAAATATTTTTAAAGGCTCGAATAAAATGTCCAAGGAGAAGGGGAAAACTATATTTCTAATGATCATAATTACATTTTTGAATTTTTAAGCACTTTTTGCAGGTCATTTCCTTTTTTAACTTTCTTTTTTTTTCCAAATAAGTCTTCAGGTAATTTTCTTGTATATTTAATTAATTTCTTGCTAATTTTTGGGTCATTTCTTCTTTCATTGCTTACTGCCTTCCTCCCATATTTTTGAAATACAAAATAGGTCAGCATAAACTATAAGATATGTTTAATAGCAATGAGATATTCCTTCCCATTTTCTTTAAAATTTATTTATTTCATTTTTCTACGGTAATTGCCTTTAATCAAATTGTTATTTTTTTTAATTAAAAAAAAAAAAATTATTATTATTATTATCTTATTTTCATCTTCATCTGCAATTGCAACTTGTTTCCCATGAATAGAGAAAATTTCACCTGTTTTAGGAATTGAGGCCTGCTGGCTAAAGTCTGAATATCAGTTTAAACCTGTATCCATGTAACATTTTTTACAGTGTAACTCCACGAAGGAGCGTTTAATAGCAGAACCTTTGATTGCAACATTTCTCTGAAGTCTGATGAACCATGGAGAGCAGAGTTCAGGCGAATCCGCCAACATTTCTCTAAAGCACATCGTAATTCGCTCCCCAGGTCTGAAACAACATACATCACGGCCACTGCTTTCTCTCAGCCTCCTCACTGTTTACAATTATTCTCAGTGTATTATTCCTCTCGCTATCTGCGTTGTCATCTTTGGAGGTTTTTGCACACATCTGTAACACTTTCTGGTGACGGAAGGGATGGTGTGAATTTTCCGTATGGTGCTTTAGGAAGCCCTCCATCACAGAGGTGCTGTGGGAGAACAAACGTAACAATGTCCATGCTTCTAAAACATTTAAATGTAAAGAAAAAAAAAAAAAAAAAAAAAAGACCCAGGTCATTGTTATGTCTTAATATCTTTTAAAGATAAAGCTTTTAGTGGTTTGGTCTCAGGTATATCTGGTTTAACGCCGAGGTAAATGGATGATAATGTCACCAAATCCATTCCTGTAAAGCCAGCAATTTGAGCAAGGTAACGACAAGCTCGGCCCCTCCTATAAGCCTTTGGCCCAAAGTAGACCACAAACAAGCTCCCAACATTTTCTTTTCAGTGTGGTTGTTGGAGTAAGACATCAGATTATATTGGACTGGACTTTCCTGGCTGACCCTCTAGAGGTTAAGTTTTTCTCATACCCAGCATGGAGTCCAGATCATGAACTTGATTTACTTGGGAAAGGGGCAAAGCGAAATACTCATATGTGTTTCATAAGTCTGTGTCTCATATGGCCTCATTTTGTAGGTGTGATGTTAAATACTGTGTAAGGACACACAGGCAGGACACCAACACCAAAGGAAGTGACCAAATGTAAACACATGTAACCAAACTCCCACTGGAGATAAATTGCAGGCAGCTGACACATCGGTGCAACAGTTATTTAATCATATTAAATAAAAAAAATCAGCACATTTAATTCAGCACTAGCCATAGTGTCACAGGCTTATTCTTATGTCAAGACTTTTTTTTTGTCATTTGTGGATGTTGTAGACACTGTACAGAAATTCTCATGGCTCAGCAGGAGGAAGGGTCACACTGTATATTTGCCAAGAATTCAGATGTATCTTGACCGCTTATTCCTGTGTGAACCATAATTATGTAAATGTACGTGCACAACTATTGTATGATTCCTTGGCTCTGCTCTAAATTCATCCACGCAGGGTAGCAGTAGCATCAGGTTTGGAGATTCAAATCCCCAGACTGGCTGAGAAATATGTGTGGAAAAAACACGGACACTTCTCCATTCCCTCATCAGCAATACTCTTAACCCCCATCTGTTACTGCAGTGCAGGTCAGAGGTCAATGTGTGTGTTGTCAACGGCAGCTTCCAGGTGTGCATGTGCTGAAAAAGTTATGGCAGAGGCATCACAAGAAAATGATTCCCCACATAAATAAATGTAAGAACGTCTTGTTTATGTTTGTCATTGTGTTGCCTTTCTCAAAACAGCTAATATTGGCCAATAATAGAGTCCTATTAGGAAAACCATACACTCCATGGATTAGGCGTCAGATTGTAAATTTTTGAAGATTGTATTCAGGTTGTCTGCCAAGTGTAATTGTTGTCAGTTACCGGATCTTTAAAATCCAAATTTGGGCAGGTTGAATTAGCATGCAGCTCGGCTAAGTGAGATAGGCTGAGACACGTGTCAATCAAATGAACCTGCCACAAGACATGCCTGGTCCTTTTTCTTAACTCACTCACAAGTATATTTGCACTGTGACATGTTGTACATACTGGAGTACCTTTAACCCCTTGAAACCTGAGCAAATTGGTTTAACTTCTTTCACAAACATAGGAGAAAGGTAATGAGCAACCTCACAAGAAATTACCCCAAATTAGCAAGGAATTAGTGAAAGGTTACAAAAAATTACCTGAAATAAGCACACACAAAAGAGAGAAATTGTAAATAAAATAATAAAAATAATAATTAATTAATTAATTAATTAATTAATTTAAAAAATATTTAATTAAGTTGAAATATATAATTATAATTAAAGAATTACTTCCTACTATTTTCTCTCTTTTTTCTGTGTTTTGTTTTGTGCAGTTTTTTTAGTTCATCTTCTTGTCAGCTTTTACTATTTCCTTGCAATATGCAACTTTCGATATCTCTTGCCAAGTTGCTCATTGGCTTTTTAGCCATGTTTTCAAAAGAAATCAAACAAATTTGCTCAGGTTTCATAGGTTTAAAAACTTGTGAAAGGTACCTGAACGCAACACAAGAAACTAAAGTAGATCCAGCTTTCAAAGTTTTTAACAGTGATGTGTTCATGTATGTACACACTGTTGTGTTTGAACAATGATGTGACCACTGAGCTTCAGATAAAGAGTGCTACATAATCAGTGACTACGAATCTTTAAACTGAACTGTATGAGGTTATAGGAAACAAGAAAGTGATTAATGATGATTCATGATAGATAGTCGCACAGCCTCAGCAGGTGATGGGGAGTTCTGTGGTGCAACAAAGCTTTAGCTGCAATGTTAGTCACAGTTCTCCTTACCCTGCCCCAGAGCATCTAACAGAAGCTAACCTCAGGGTGCTGTCATACGGACCATAAGGAAAATCAGGTGCACGACCCAAAAAGCAGCCATGTTTCCATAAACACATTTTTATACACAATTTGAAGTATTGCTAGAGCTGTATGCTGTATGGAAATGGCACAATTTTGCTTCTGTTCCACAACCTCTATTTCTTCTGTTTATTGGCAGATTACTGCCATATGTAAAGCTTAGCCTAACTTTGTGAAGCCTAGTTTATTTGCTCCAAACCAGTTGACAGAAACATGCTTTATTCGAACTTCTTTTTTGCAACATTTCAAAAGTTCGCTGAAATTGCCTTGACAATTGAATGGAAACACGACTACTGTCATCAGTCTCAAGCACCAATAGTAAGAGAATGAATAGAATTTCACCTGCTGGACAAGGATGCATCGCACTGCAGATTGACTAAAATAGGAGCAAATAAGAGAAACCAATAAAAGTTTGAAGTCAAACAGCGCTACTCCTCATTTCACTCCCTGCAGAAGATGTTCATACGCAGCCGGATGGACAATGGGCTCTCCAGTTCTCTAGGGGACAGCCATAGAGGGTTAAAACTCTGGCATCAGTGTTGTCTTTTGGTTTTGCAGCAACAATTCAGAGGCACCTCCTTACATGGCATTCATGAAATGCTGGCTATAAATAAGAGCAGAGCATTTCCCCATCCATCAATCATGAGAAAATTTCTCACGACTGATGGTTTGACAGCTTTATATTGCAAACATTAAACTGACAGCAAGTGAAATACATCGACTTCTGGCCCCTTGGTCGAACTTGATTCACAACATGGAAGTCCCTGCTCTCATCAGAAACATTAGTTTACATGCACTCAAAACTCTCACATACAGTATATGTACACATGCATATGTATAAACACATTCACAAATACCCAGAGGCCTTATTTTACAGTGTCACTTTGGGGTGCAGAGTTTATCAATTTGCCGTTACAAAACTAATAAGTCAAAGTGCTCACTATGGGTGGGAAAGTACAATAAAACGGTGCAGTGAAAAAGAGCTGAGCCGTGACTACCTCCTGTGGAGAGACAGGTCACATGAGGGATATGAGAGGGATGTCATATAGGTCAAAGGTTGTGGAACTACCTTGGGTGGCATAGTTTAGCTTTCCGCTGCAAAATCCTCCCTCGGGGAGCTATGAGGAGACTTATAATAGATGTGAACCGGGACAAACGCATGCTTATTTTTCAGTGCCCGGCTGCAACTTCAAATCTACACACTATTCCCCTGCTGAACATCAGGGCACACTGGGAAAGAGCTGATGAGAGATTCTGATAATGAGTGTATAGATTTAGAGCAGAGGGGCAGAGGGGCAGATGGCGACCCACGGGGGTTTTTGTAGGCATGGGAGACTTTGAGGGCATGTCCTCACTAATGTGAATAAAGTTTAACAAAGAACTCAAATGACATGTCAAACTTTCTTAATAAATAGTTAATCTGCCTCTTCTTTTTCTTCCTTTTTTGATTTATTGGTTTAGGTAGCTGGAAATTCTGGTTGCTGCTCTGACTCAGTGACATAGCCTTCTGTTTCAGTTCAGACGCCCATCATATTGCCCTGATTGTTATATTATGTATTACACTCTTGAATACAGCCCAGACTTAAATTGCTTAGGCATTTATCACAGGTCTGTGTTAGGTAATCTGTTAAAAAAGAACTGCAGCCAGCGAGCAAAGACGACATCCTGTTTCATTTTTTAATTTTAAACAGTTCTCCAAATATAATGACAAAAAACATTGGTCCATGCTCTCCAGAACAACACATGGAAACATTTTCTGATCAGCAGGACAACATTGCCAGTAGGATAATGATAGTTTTCTTATATTACAAAGCTAAAGAAAAGGTTTGGTATGTTAAGGCACTAATACAACTTGATTAGGTTTAAAAAATTATCAGAAGTTATAAAAAAAAATACTTCATAAAGGTTTGGGGACCTTCCCCATCATGGTTACATTACTAACCATTTGGTTACGTTTCAGAAGGGATTGTGTTCATGTAATAGAGACCAACACTGACTTTCTGTTAATGTTACAGGAAACAAACAACAGTCTTCTGTGTTAAAGTCTGACTTTGTTTACACATCATTTACCCAGAATCCCTCCCCTCTGCAGACTTTGACAGGCAGGCCCGTGTCTATTAGCCTGATTGCCTGACTGACATGCCTGTCATTTATCTGCTGTTAGAGGGCTTTGTCTTTTTGATGTAAATATATGATGATTTTTTAGCTATTTCCTTTGGAAGACAGTCTCTATATTGACCTGAAGGCCTCTCCAGCATTTTTTTGTTACTAAATACCTGTCTGCTTTCATATTTTCCACTTTAAAAATTGCTATGAAGTTGCTGTGATTCTGTTTTCAGCACCCACCTATCTATTAAATTGAACATGTTTATTTCTGTTGTTAAGATGGCCATTCCAACCTTGGTATATATGGGGATTTATTTGCTTCTCTAGTAGCAATTAAAGAAACCACAGTTTTTGGTAATTCCAAATTGGTTTAATTTTTCAGCCCCAGAGTTTGATTTAAGCAGCAGTTACAAATAATACTGCATGACAGGCTAGGCTTATAGTTCCTGGACTGTTGCACTGAGACCCTCATTGCAACCAATCAAAAATTTTTTCCTAAAAAACAAGAACTACCTAAACAGGTAAATTTAAGCTTCCAACACAAATGCTCATTTTAACAGCTGAGTTGCAACAGCTGAAATGAAATAGAAAACATCATCCACATCAAAAGACGTGCATTGTGTATGTTTTGTGCTAGCTAAATTATTGAATTAAAATTACACAAGGGGATTAATAAAATGTGCTCCTAAAGGTGTGTGAGTCCAAGATGCAGAGAAGGTGAAGACGAAATGATAACGTGAACCATTACAATAAGCAGTTTGAGTTGTTCTAAAATGTATTACCCACATAATCTACTGCTTACAGATTGAAATATGTGTGTGCAAGTAATTTCTTGTACATGCGATGCATATCTGTATGGTTAACTTTGTATGTGGATATGCATGTGTGTGTACGCTTATTCACGTCTGATGTATATTTAAACTGTTTCCAACAATGCAGGTTTACAACAAAGTACTTTTAGAGAACACACAACATAAACAAAGCAACGATTAGACAATCACTCAGATATCGAGGAGATATGCAGGCGGAGTGAGGTTGGTCTGAAGGGGATTTCAGAGGGCCACAGGAGGCCACTAAACCAAAATAAAGACTGCTGGTGCTTCCCCTCTCAGTCAGTCTTCACTAGATGGTCTGATAGCCTCTTGTAAACAGCTGGTAGATCCATAATTCTAAGAACTGGCCGTCACTGGGGCTAGACAGAGACAGCATCAGTTGTAGCCCAGTGCCGCCACACATAAAGCACTTTGATAAATTCAAGGGAGGACCAGATTTTGTTGGGAACAGCGAAAAAAGACGTAAATCTGAATGAGAAATGAGAATTTAGGGTCACGGTTGCCTTAGTCACTTAAACAGTGCGTTCTTTGTTTGAGAAATATGGTGTTTTGAAGTCGAGTCATGTGTAGAGAGCAAAGACAGAGATCTGGACGTGTTTGTCCAATAAGTAATTTGTTCCAAGACGGGACTATTGTCCACAGCTGATTTAATCATAAATCTTTCACTTCTAAGGAAATATTCAAGATGCATTACATTGCACATACTTTTCACATGATTGAGCCAGTCTGTGTTGCTTGTCACAAGTCAATTATCGGGTTGCCAGAGGCAAGGTATGGTATCTGGGAAGCATCAGATGACAGTCCGAGGCATTGGCCACATGTAGAGCTGGTGTGCTGAGAGACTCAGGGGATTCACAGGATATCTGAGTTATCCATATTTTTGGATTAAAATGACAGGTTCCTTGAATAAATCAGCATTATTATCATTTAGATGTTATATCTTTTAATCCAAATTTTAAAACTGCTCCATGAGGAGGTGGGAAACTATTATACTCATTTTCAGGTTCATTATATATTGAGTGTCTGCTAGAATATGTAGACATGTTTTAATCATAGAGTGTATATAAAGATGGACAACATGACAGCTCCCCAAAAGTGAAGCTAAAACATCTAATTTGCCCTCCAATGGCTTGCTGCAGTATGCCATTAATCTCGCCCCCTCTGTGTTGGTGAATGGGACATGAGGCACACTAAAAACTCAAAATACACATCAAATTAAGTTTTCCTAATGATGGTTACTGTCATTTTAAAAAGAACGAACACATTATGTGCTTGTGATTGAAAGGAAAATTGCAAATCCAAATTAAAAATGTATGCTGTCAATGTAAAATCATATTATTCATTTTGCCTCCTCACTTCTGCAAAATCCCTCAGCCAGAAGCCAGTTTTTAATAAATAGGTTAACACACAGTATCATCAAAGTGAAACAGTCTGTTATCTTGTAATGTACATTTAAGTGACCACTAAGGTAACACAATGTTAGAGCGACAACGCATTACAGCTGCATTAGATTACACTAAACTGAAAGCATGAATTACTGAAATGTGCGCACAGTTTGTTATTTGTGCATCAGTGAACGGCCACAGAGCTTTGAGGTGTCGTGGTTGGTTTGTCCAGTGCTTCTTCCCAGGCCAATTACACACTGATTCATGTCTTCTGGTGTCCTATAATCCAAAATGATGTCTATTATGCATATCACCACCAGCATGACGGCGAATTTAACCATATGTTGGGTGTCTGCCCAGGCCTCCATGTCTCTGTCGACAGCTCTGTCAACACAGCATGACCGTTCACGCCGCATTTTATCTGTTGACAAGGAGGGAGTGATCACTTCTGAAGAGAAAACCCGCTGTTAAAAAGTCATTAGTCTTGATTAGCTATCTTTGTAATTATTCATTTTAAAATGAACAGAACCGAACGCTGCCATCTGGTCTGGCAACTGCTGCTGCACAAATCTAAAAAGCCTGAACACGGAGCAAACATGCAGGCTGTCAATGTTCAAGAGACAAACTGCAGTATGAATGGAGCTGCTGGAGGGCAAATAGCCTTTGGCACAAAAAAGACAGCTCAATTGCCTGGTGAGCAGCGCTGCAGTTTAGAGACAATAACCAGCTTTCACTGGTGATGCTTTTATCAAAAAACTGATAAAGGAAATTATTAAACTGTATTTTTCCCCATGTAAAACTTCTTTTTTGCCAAGGTTAAAGGTATTTTTAGACAAAGGACAAATCAAAGACAAAGTCCAACAAAGTAAGCAGAGTTTAACATGGAAATGGACATTTTTTACCCACAGCAGCTGCGGCATGCTTCTGTGCCAAAGTAAGTATGCAGTCCTGACACAGGCCTTTCAAATAAATAGTTTAAGTGGCCAATTCAAACCTATTAAGATGTTTTAACTACAAAATATATAACATACACATACACAAACATAAACAGATAAATGTTTATACATTTTCCTTTGCTTTCTTACATGTTTATGCAGTATCAAATGTATGTACGAAGAGAGCCAGAATTTGAGGATAATTGTTGGATAAACTTTGGCTGTGACATAATGTGATGAGTTTTCTCAGAGAGACTCCCAACACTGAGTGCAGGGCAGTTTCTGGACATTGTGGTGCCCTTGACGAGACATCGACTGTCTGGTGTTGCTGTTTTTATGATAATATTATATGCCACTGACTAAAAACTTGATAGTTGCTTCTGTCCTAAGCTTATCTAAAGTAAAAAAAAAAAGTTTTAGCAGCATCTAACAGTTCGGGAATAATAGTTTGAGTTCTCTGTTTTAGGTTGTTTTCACATTAAGGCACACTTGTAGCACGACTGCTCCCCTCTCCCCTGCTGGCCAGCTTCTGCAGCAGTAGTGTTGAGTACACTTGCGTGTACACATTCCAATACAGCAAGTGGCGGTATGCACGTATTTGGTTTGCAATCTGCCAATAGACACAAAAAAAGAGAAGCAACTACTCGTGTCATCTGCTAGGCTCATATGTTTATGTTCTGTGTGGTTCAGTGTATGCTCCAGTTAAGCAAGAAGACAATGGAGTCCACCCTGTTACAGCTCTGCTCAACTGCAACTCGCGGTCGTCCATGCCATGGATGTATTACAGGAGAGCAAGATCCTGGCGCACTTCCTGGGGGCTTAGTCCATATGGTGAGGAACAGACCAGTTGACAGACCATTTAAAAAGTGTGGACAAGCTACCTAGCCAGTCACAGAAGTTATGTTATTATAATGGCAGTATGTGTGTATATATATATATATATAACGGCACACACATACCAGGTATGGTTGTTTTCACACCTCCTGCAGACTGAGTACACATGAATCGTGCCCAAGATAACCTTTTCAAGCGCACTGAGTCTGGTACACTTATGTTCAGACTAATCAAACAAACTGGACTTTGGGGTCAAGTGCACTCTGATCCAGGTATGGATTCCGAATGTGACATGCTGTACCGGAGTCTGTAAATGTCTGTCTGTAGCAGGAAAGACAAGGATGAATCAATATCCGCAGTACCTATCATCAGCCTATAAACTAAAACACACACCAGCATCACATTAAACTCAAATACATTGTATAATGCAATGAAGCATGTCAGCAAGACACAAGTTCAACTGTGAGAAAAAATGCACGAGGGTGATGTGCTGGGGTGATGGGTGGATTTGTTTTCTTGCTACAATAAATTGTGTGTGTATGTGTATAAGTGTATGACTGATATGCAAAGAATTTTTCGATATACTGAACAGCACATAGGCCTCTGAATATTTGAAATTAATATAACAATGGAATGTAAAATGACAGATCTGGATTAAATTTGGAATTTTTATACAAAACAACATATTTTAAACACACATTGAAATAAGGTGCAAGGTACAAGGAAGATTATCTTGTCATTTTTCAACAAAACATGTCTTGCAACAAAAGATGTTTAAAAAGACGAGTATGTTTTAACTATCCTGTGCTTTACCTTTTAGTCCTGCTGTAAAAGTCAAAGTTAACAGTGTTGTGTCTGTGGGTGAATTTTAGAATCATAGCTTTTTAGATCAGAGATTGGGAACTTTGTGAGTCATATTTGGCTGTTTCATAGATGTTATACACTCCCTACATTTCCAAAGTCATCCAAAAGCATACTGGAGAGCAACAGAATGAGTTTATGCCAAATCGCTTCAAGTCCCATGAAATCTAAAACCTAAGTGGATCTCATTTTGAAATCAAAATGTGTATAATAACCTTCTCATTTACAGTGAACTTTACCTTATACCAACATATGGGAATAACATGTAGAATCTGAAAAGGGAAAATGGGCGCTTAGATTGAGTCTAAAATATCATGAGCACCACCGTCACTTTCCTCTCCATGATCTGAAAACAGTCAGGTTCATAAAAACAGCCTGCCTACACAGCAGCCTTTGTTCTTTTGTCCCCCAGGAGAGCTGCACCTCGCTGTTAATGCAAAACCACTTTATTCACACAAAGGCTGAAATCCACCGCCAGCAGATACATCATGTTCAGGTCCCTGTCAGCCCATTCTGGACACTAACGGAGAGATCTCAAGACTAAAGAGGGTCAAGCTGTTACAAATTAAATTAGAGCACAATTTCCAAGGACTTTTAAGAAGAAGTGGGCTTGTTCTGTTGATAGTATGTAACACATGCACTGCAGATAAGTATATTTGTCTTCATGAGTGACCGTGTAAGTGATTCATCATTGTACATTCCTGTCGGTTGTATTTGTGATTTTTCCTGATTGAGCTGACTGATGTAAGGTCACCTGAGGCTCAGTGGTGGAGAGTGTAAAAGTCCTGTTCACTGTCAGCTTCAAGAGAGAGAGCAAAGAGCTGCATGGCCAAGACAAGGCCTGTGGTGGTATGCAGCTATAGCGGTCTAACAGCTTTAGGGTCAGTAATAGGAAGTCAGTGTTAATGGAGCACATGTTTGATATAAGGAATGGCAATGCTGTTTTGCTATGTCTTTGTTGTTTGTTAAGTCCAACTGAGATTGGCAATCAGACTGAATAAGTAAGAGATACATGAAGCAAAAGAAGCAACTACCATCAAGTTTTCACTGGCTCCCATGCTGCTTTCTATTTACTAATCTGTTTTCTGGCCTGTCCGTGACACTGCACATGACACACTAAACATACACACAGTTCATACAGTGTATACAGAGGTATACTCATCTGCTGCAGAGCTGTGTAGACAGCCCTGATCTAGTGGCAATTGGAAAAGAGTCTATCATCTACATTTAACAGGCTTGCCCTTGTTTAAAAAAAACTTGCGTATAGACACTAAATTTGGTGGAAAAGGGGTATTCATAATTAAGCGTGGAGAAATTCAAAGGAATGTTGGTCAGAGTGATACTAGAGTATTCATCTTTTCACCTTTTACCCACACTTTGCATTC
Source organism: Plectropomus leopardus (assembly GCF_026936395.1). Classification (NCBI taxonomy): domain Eukaryota; kingdom Metazoa; phylum Chordata; class Actinopteri; order Perciformes; family Serranidae; genus Plectropomus; species Plectropomus leopardus. The sequence goes on from NC_142178.1 coordinate 15,100,864, forward strand.
AGCATTTTTCCCCCTTGGTTGCATACTATTGCGATGACTGTTTTTATCACATCACAGAGGATTATTAAAATCTGTGTATATTTGTGAGGAATTATATTTACAGTAAGACCAAAGGCCCTCCAAAAAGATGACATATTGCTCATGTCTGTGTTTAAGATCAACAGGAGACTGCTAATGTCATAGTAAAAACAAACCACCTAATCATCACTGGAATCTATCACTAACACTTTGCCTCTGTTTGGACAAAGTCATACCCCACCAACAGTGAAATAACAAGCTTTTTTTTACGTAAGGCTTATGGAGTGTTTCCTTTCCTCATTAGGACCAGATGGCATCAGCTATTAGCTAAGAACTTGATCTCAGCTGGAAAATGTTCGATTTCACAGTCAAAGTCGATGCTTTATGTGCCTTAGCTACCTGCAGTTGATGACAATGCAACGCAGATGTTTTTTAACCCATGACTAATAGTTATATATTAATGAAAGAAAAGTTATTCATACCCTACAGTGTTTATTAAAGTGTTAGTAATCACCTCGGGAGGACTTTCCCTGAAGCTACCTGACTTCACAGCCTGAACCGTTCATTTGATACACGCTTGATAAATACATGGAAAGACTAGTGCCATTAGGTGAGGTGGAATGAGCCTAATGTGTGTTGAAGGTGTAAAAGGAAAATATAAAACATGTTTAGGCAGAGGACAAAAAAAGCCTTTCAGATGTCGATCAGTACAACATATGAAGCCAGCAGGGACTTGTGTCAGTCTAGGTGGCTCAGAGTCCAGGCGTCTGCTGCCAGCTGAGCAAATAACACCACAGGGGGAAAGCAGAGCGTCACAGGACAGAACGTGAAGGAGATGTGGAGGAAGATAAAGGGCATTTATACTCACTGTTTGTGTTAGAAAAGATGTAAAAGTTGGATGGATGGAGGACTGGGTGGGCATAATTCCTGCAGCAAAGTGATCTTGTATGATATATGGCCAAAGGTACGAGGAGAACTGAAGATTACTGCCATATATGATTGCTCATTCCCAGCCCATGGGCATTAATCTGCTGGTAAAACACTCTCCGGTCGTCTGGGAAGGTTTTCCGCAAGATTTTGGAACCTGACTGAACCGGAACCTCAGGCGTGTGGAGTATTAGTGAGATTAGTGAGGCCTTGATGTTGGGCGATAAGGTCTGGCTTGCAGTCAGCAATGCAAAGGTGTTCAGTGGGATTGAGATCAGGAATCTATGTAAGCTAATCAAGGCTTTCCTGTTCTCACTCCTGGGGCATCAAAATACACTGTGCCTGCAACGCAGTGACGCTTGGTGCAACATTTAGCATCTGTGTAAACCCATCTGCAGAATAATGGGATGCTTAGAGCAATTGGCATAGTTTAAAAAACATAAAAGTCTGCTCAGGATGGACAGGAGGGTAGGTGTATTGGTCCAAAAAACAAAGACATTGGTTGCAGCATTTGTGCAACTCAAAGCTGAGTAGGTTTTTTTTGCAAAATCTGTGACCTTTTCCCAACCATAACCAAGTGGTTTTGTTACCTAAATGTAACAGCCAACCCCTTACATGAAGGCAAATGATGTGACTAGCATCAACTGCAATCTTTTCCTAACCATAACCTAGCAGTTTTGCTGTCTAAGCTCAAACGCCAACTCTTTCTTACCGCTGACTTCTTGATACAATGCAATGGCTGTCCCCGGCGCCATTTTAGTAACGCCATTGGTCTTTGTCCAAACTGCAAAATAAGCGATTAGGGATGAGATCACATTGAGCCTTGACACTAAACTGGGAAAAGACATTTCTTCATGATCCTAGCTCTGTGCTCAGGTGAATTGTCATGGTTAAACAGGAGTGGGTCATCCCCAAACTTGGAAGAACATTATCATCTACAATTACTTTATATGCCATGGACTGTCCACATACTTTTGGCCAAGCAATGTATGCGTAAATAAACAAATCATTTTACAGCCTGACATAGACTGATCAATAACAATATTCTTAATGGAATATATTTTCTTTGAGTGAGAAGGCCATTATTCAGCAAGACAAGTTTTGTTTATAGTCTGTATGTAAATCTTTAAAATCTCACAATCTCACACTGTGTAATCAATATGTTCTACCATTTCTCAGGTACCCTTGATCAAAACAGCAAATCCAGCTGCTTTAGTGACACTTTCTGCTCCATGGCCACCCATAAGACTGGCTGTATTACAGCTCCCTGATCTGAGTCTGAAACATGAAGCAGTGTGATGATACAGAAGAACAAATGTGGTTCTTGGATATAAAAAAATTGTGCAAATTATAATGTATATCGTTTCTGCTGTCAAGTTGATATAGTGCAGAGGCAAATTTTGTGAAAAATGGGCTCTTAACACTCAATTAACACAGTTATAGTGATGGTTTCTTTACTCATGAATCATTATACACCCACTGAATTTATTTTGAAAGGATGGGGAGAACATCCGATGCATATGCCAGAACAAATAGCATGGAAATTTGACATATAAATTACCCCAATTTACGTTTTCTGTGAGGTGAGAGAACCGTATAAACATGCCATTCTGAATCCGAGAGAGCTGCCAGGACACAGCGGCTCAGTGAAATCTGTATTTATTGAAATGTCAGAGCTGGAATTTAACCAGATACAATTCATCTCATACATATAAATATGATGATGAAACCAGAAAATCGTCCTGAGCAACATGTGCGCAGACAGTGTAGGCAGCAGCTAGATCAGACGTGATTGTAACCTTTCCTTTGTTTACATATTTTATTGAAGCAGAAGTGATGTTACTGAGCAAAGAACAAGACCAAAGTAAATGCAACTGACTCAAGCAAAGTACCTTTGAGTTCAGCAGAGAAAAGTCGAGCACAGAATAAAGTCGCCCGCTTCTAATCTTAGTGTGGCAGACAGCAAGTCTGTTTACCTGCATGGTGTTTACAAGAAAACTTGGAATCCCCCTGCTGAACAACAAAAGGTGGACGTGTGCATGTACAAGTGAGCTGTGTGTGTGTGTGTGTGTGTGTGTGTGTGTGTGTGTGTGTGTGTGTTTGTATGTGTGTGTAGCAGCCTGTAGTCCAACTGCATCTCTGATTGGTCTAGGTGTGACCAGCACTGTTCGGAGCCTGGCCTCCTGCTCTCTCTCAGCTCCCCTCCCTCTGCTGGGCAGCAAGGTCAGGGGAGAAAGAGAGGGAGCAGCCCTGACCTCCGGCGCTCGATGCGGAAACAATGGCGACGCGCCTCAGGGTGACAGCGGGAGACAGGAACAGGCACAAACACAGGAACTGTCCATTCTGCCACTGAGACAGACCTGCAGAGGCCTGAGAATCTGGAGGAGGAGGAACCATGGCTCTCTCTTCCTTTTTCAATATGCCCTAATATGACAAAAAAAGTGATACACTTCTTGATTGTATGTTGTTATTAGCCAGTGGTCCCAGAGGGAGAAAGCTCTGAGCGCCACAGAGTCGTAGGGAATGAGACAGGGATATTTTTGGGAAACAATGATAGTGTCTTTCAGCTCATATAAGAACTCAGAGGCTTCATTATAAAACAAGATAAACACCATTAACAAGACTAAGAGTCTGCAGCCAGACTAGCAGCCAGGGTCACATACTGACATTTTGGGGGGCAGCTACTCAAGCAGAAAAGGGCACACATTATAGTCAGTCATAGATCCGCTTCAAAGTCCCTTTTTTATGCTGCCTTCACATTTTTACACACAATCAAGCAACGGTAGCAGCATGCTGCTCCAGTGTGTGACTTCAGTTAGCATCCTGGCATCGTGATGAAGGTGAAGGTGTGATGGGCATGACAGTTAACACAACAGCTTCTGTCTCTAATGTGACATATAACATAGCTACACTTGCAGCTAAACAATTTGGCATAACATTGCAATAATCTCATTGTTTTCCCATTTTCCAGACGTTTTCGGTTGCTGTTCTTCCTCTTTGAATTAGCTGCTACTTGCTACTGCTTTTTAAATCTCTCGTGTGTATGGCATGCATAACACCCAAAAAACATTACACCCATCCAGTCCATGCTCCCATCCCCCTGGCTAACCCTTTTACAATTACCTTATTTGGCACTGTTGCTACCTCCGTTGCCAGCTCAATTTTATGTCAGTCCACCTAATAGTTGTTTTTTTTTCAGTCTCACAGGAGCTGAAATGTCATCCAGCTAGCATGGCTGAAGACTTTTTAGGAATTTACTTATTAACCGACCCTAAATCTATATTTTTAAGTATAAAGCCATTTCCAGGCTCTTAATCTGATGTACTTCATTTTAAACACTGTGAATTATTAACATTAGGTAAATGGAAATACAATAAAATAATTTTAAGGACATTTATACAGAGCTTTGCAAAATCAGGTTGGTCTGTCAAAGGTCCTTATGGATAATAAGGGGCGGAAAAAACACAAAAAAACAAAAAGGTAGAACAATTGTGTGTGTGCCCTATTCTTATACCATATACATGCTTTCCTGTGTGTATGTGGGTGTAGATGGAAATACCAGGCAATACTCTGTCAGTTCATAACAGAAATAATGAATGACAGGCTCCAGTTCATAGTTAGAGCAGGGTGTATCCTGTGCTGAACAAATGAGCCTTGAGTTTGGACCGCAGTACCAAGATTGTATCTGATTTCTTGAAAATACATCACATTGTGGAAATCAACTCCCTAGTTTTCTCTTGACCTTAACAGAGAAAAAACTCACAACATTAAAAAGTGAACAGGCAAAAAAACATAAAACCACAGATTTATTGGTGATTTTGAAGGGGAGTGATACGTTTTTTATTTCAGATGCAGAGATAATATGAATGAATGTGATGTATTGTAAGAAAACTGCAAATGCTCAAGTTATCATATAATAATATGAAATTATTACATGACGGCAGGACCACATTATGAGGAACCACAAAGCAATCCTCTGCTTTCAGTAAGTAGTCAGTAGTGGGTTTTGATTTTGGAATAAAATGACTTCATAAACTTGATCCCCTCATTATTTTAGGTCAACATTTACCCCTAAAACCACAACCTAATTTTCAACACATAATGTGCATTAGGCCTCTGTGCAGTTGCTGTTATTTATTCTCAAAACTTGAAGATCTGAAGATGATAAATGACAGGCGTGTGTTTGGGTAATCAGCTGATCACTCTGACCACATGAACACAAACCTACTTTAAATGAGCTATATCCCATCTTAACTTAATTCATCTCATGCACAGTTTTATGAAGAGGTATTAAAGACATACATTTATCATTGCAGTATAGTCTCTGTGTTACCTTGATATTCCTCTTCCCCAAGGCCACAGTTATTTGGGGGAGTTATTTCATGTTGAAAAATGAATATGTACTGAGCTCATTTGTCAACAGTGTTCTCTCAGTATAATGGGAACGGGGGGAAAAGTGTTTGTGGTTTAGGTGACGTCTCATGACGTCTCAAAAAATGATGAGGTATTAATTTGAATATGAAACATTTGATTTTCCCATTTTGTCCTTTAAGCAATCAGCTGCACTGTCTCATTAGTGGTGTGGTTCTGGGAAAGGCCGACATGCTTTTGAGGAATTATTTTCTGGCAGAGATTTCTGTTTCTCTCCGAGGATGTCAGATCACTAACAGTAAGCAGAGTGTAAAACAATGCCTGTACTGAAACTTGACCCAGTCACAGTGAACTCTGCAAAATCAAACAAAGGCCTCACATTTATTGCAGTAAATTGCCTAACTGGAAAAAAAAGGAAGAATATTCTGCAAGACCAAAAGAAGCTCAGAGAGCAGTGGCTCTGTCACTTGATATTGCCTGCAAGATGTTAGTATCCTCCAACAATATCAATTTCACATGTTCTTATGCTTCTACAGTGTTGTCTAATATGGTGCTGAGAACTATTCCAGCTCGGCGTCAGATATTTGTGTTAAATCAGCTTTAAAGTTGCAATGACTGTTGGTCTGATGACATATCATCTTTTAAGTCACTAATGTGTTAGCTCATAGTTGTTCGTTGACATATTGTATGTTGTTTTTAGGGACTGTTTTTTTTTTTACGGTTGTATTTACTGACCCTAAGGATGTTTGCAATGTTTGTTGTTTTGATTTAATTTCATATTTTGCACCTGAGATCTGAGAATCGCTCTGCTCTGCATGTAAATGTATAATGAAATGATACTATACATTTACATAAGCTAAATTGAACTGAACTGAATTGAATATCCAATAGTAAGAGCACAGATGTATAAAGTGACATGGATATGTCATTGAAGGAAGGACAGCCTCTGCATCATTTGGCCCATAGAGCAGGTGCACAAGCAAGTTTTTCTGACCGAGCCAGCTGCTTCTGCCAAAAATTGAAGCAAGTTTTCCTGCAAACAGTACAGCAATTTAAGTCCAATAAGGTGCTTAATTTTGGTCTTAAAACCTCCTGAGTGTCTGTGTGAACAACTGCATTTGTCTGAACTAAATTACCAGCCTATATGCAGCGCCAAGAGAGCAGCTCAACAAGTGGAAACTGCAATAAAATGCAGGAAGACTTGTGCTACAAATGTATGCTACCATACTGCATTCATTGTTTGCATTCTTACTGTTTTTCATTGCCTATACTATATCAGGAATAGCTTGCAGTCTATTTTCACTGTATATATATGATACTGCATCTCATAAACTGTAGTTTACACAATGGAGCTACTGATATGGGTACGATTGAGCTATAAACCTGCCAGCTATTGATATACACCAAAACACTGCCTTCCTGTCCTGGTCATTGTGCTGTATTCAAGGTAAGTACTCGAAGCCTCGAGGGGCAGCACTACAATAACAGACCAGATTACATCACTCAGCACTCAGAGGGCACCTACCACCCCAGCTCACCCCACACTCACACCCTTCTGCTCCCTCCCTCATCCAGTTTTGTGGCATTGTTCAGTATTGATGAGATTGACCTTGAGGAAATCCCCCACAGCTCCTAAGTGGAGACTGTCAGTCTGGCCAGTAATGCCAAGGTAAACACAGTTAATCAGCCAGTCAGTCTATGACACCTGTCTAATGAGGGACCGGGCTGTTCCCAACTATCAGCAGGAATGTAAAACTGGAATCACACTGGGAACACGGGGGACATAATGTTGGGAGCAGAGCAGTCTGCCTCCCTCCATCCTGTATTAGCCTCTGAGGCTGCGACTGAGTCGCGTTCCTCTTTTCAGCAGGAACCCCCCACTGGGTGAGGCATCGCTTTCAAAGAATTCAAATGTGCAGCGTGGCCCACAAGGCTTTGCTCTATAGGTCGGGTGTGAGAACCGGTCCTGCGTGCTGGCTTCAATGTGTTTTTTTAGGGAGGGAAATAATACGACAAAGATGCAGTCCAATTGGGGGAAGTGCCTGTGTCAAATGGGTGCAAATGTTGTAGAGATTAACCCATGAACTTTGCTGGGTTCCCTGTGAGGGTCTTAACGCAATACAGGTCCTGCATCATGTGTATTTAGAGCACTTAATTAACCTTATAAGGACAAAAGGGGCACAGTGCAATCCACTGTGGGAATACTAAATCCAAATAGGGAAGACATTCTTCTACTGGGTACACTTTCTCCCTTTTCCCTAATCAATAATGTCTCTGCAGTGCTGTCCAAATACCCAGGCACAAAAATAGAACATTTTTGTTGTGGATTCCCTGGTGAAAGAATGCTGTGGAAACAAAAAAGGAAAAGAAATTTTGGGTTCAGTTCAAACGGGAGAATATTTGGACTCCACGAATCACACTAGGAGACTTTTCACCCGAGAACACAATGGATGTTGTGGTGAAGATTATCCATTGTCTATTGTCAGATTCCCATCGCCTCACCCTGTGTTACTCCACAACACGTCTCCTCCACTGTTGCTGTAAAAAAAACATTGAGTGAATCAGTGAATCCCTAAATCTTGTTGTTTCCAGAAGCATCCCACTAGTGCAACCTTTGTCTGGCCTTGGCCTGCGTTGCCAGGGTGGTGGGACTCGACGCTCAGTATAAACAACTGATAAAACAGAAGATGGCGTGAAGCTTTTCCAAGAACATGGCTTCCCAAACTAGCGGGGCTTACAGAGAATATCTCCCAGTCATTCTTTTTCCTGTCCTGTAAAAGCAAAATCTTTTCCTTCTCATTTTTCATTAGTTCTGCAGACTGATTGGAATATAGGAGAGAAACAGAAAGTAACATGAGGAGATCCAGTGTCTGCCAGTTTTCTTTGCAGAAATGAAATGAGAAACAGCACAGTTTAAGATATCTGATGGATGCTGAATCAGTTAGCTTGTGCACATCCTTTTAGCTATTTAGGTACTAAGTTTTAAATTGAAGTTGCATTCATTCATTTTAACTTGTCAAGTATATCAGTGAGCAAATTAAATGGCCGAAGTTTCTAGGATTCTGTGGGGATGCATGGATGGGCAAAGTTATGAGACAACGGGCCCCTGGGCACACACATTAAAAAAAGCCCCACAACCTCTCCTACATAGTTGCAAGACTTTGTGGCAGTTCAATGCTTTTTTGTTTGTTTTGTATTTAGCATCTCTTTATACTTGTTGTGGATACTTATGTGATTTTTTTGTCTCTTTGTGGTAATTTTGAGCCATTTTCTATCGCTTTGTGTCTCTAAAGTAACTGTGTGTCTCTTTGGTAGTTTTGTGTCTTTGGGGCAATTTTGTGTTACTTTGTACTCATTTTGTTTCTTTTTTTGTTATTTTGTGTCTCTTTGTGGTCGTTTCTCCCCTTTTCTGTGGTTATGTAGTGTCTGCAGTGCCTTTGCATCCCATTATGGTTGGTAGCGCCCCTGGCCCTGTGCCCAGTCGGCCCGTTCAGTAGGCTAATACATCCATGGATGTATGGACATTTGGCCATTTGAATTATGTATAGACTCCTGTATGGTTTTAGTTTTGGTATGGCTTAATACTATGGTCTTCAGATTTTGGCACTTCAGTAGAGTGCCAAAGACTGCCAGTAGAGTTAAAATTTTAAGTTTTTCCATCAATCCAGCTGTTAAAGAGATGTAGCCTACATTTGGTTATGCACAGTCCAATTTGTGCATACTGAAACTAAGCAATTTGTGAACTGTCAGACAGAGCACGCTATAATTTAAAAAAAAAAAAAAGTTTTAAAAAAGTTTTTTAAAAAAAAAACAAAAACCTGGGAATATTTTGTTTTAGCAGGGATCAGTTGGATTTCCTGTCTTCTGTGGCTTTCAACCAAATGTGACTGTTTTCACTCATAAAATAGGATTTCCCATCACTAATACATAAGCTTTCTAATCAGACTTAAGGTTTGCTCCATCTCCATGTGTTTTAGATTTCCTTGGAGACATAGTGGATAATAGATGTAAAGGGGATCAGTGATTGGCGGGGGTGAAAAAGGCTGCATGCTACATTGCAGAGCTCTGCAAAGTATCATCCTCATATCTAGAACTTTTTAGGTAAAAATGTGTTCAAAAAAGCGCGCTGTTTTTCAAAACAGCTTCATATGCGTGCTATGGTAAAATCCCATTGCCTGACTATGAGTCAACCTGCAGAGCTTTGTCTGTAGCATAACCCCACAGTTCAGTGATGTCTAACTGAAATATACAGTAAAAACATGACTATTCGTTTCCCTTGTTTCATTACTTCATCTCATAGGCTGTCTCCATCCTGTCCTACCATCCACCTGCACATTCTAACGAGCTGATCGCAGCGCCCGAATACCAGACTGTGATCACATCGCATGCCTGCCCCATGTGTCCACTTTCCTCTCTTTGTTAGCCCACAGCCTCGCACACACACGGAGACCCGGGCTGTTTCCTGCAGGCAAACGCAGGGAGGTGTGTTTCTAATTATAAACCTGATGCAGGGTTAAGCACACTCTCTGCAGGCCACCACAGCCACCAGGATTTATGGTACCAAGGTCCAGGCCCCCACTCTTGAAACCCACCAGAGACGCAAAGCTGCACACTTTGTACTGCTATAAATCAGAGGAGAATGGCCAGTAGCTGCCAGTCTATGGCAAACCGATAGCGCTGTATCCCGCTAAAGGTGAGAAAACAAATCTGCTCTTTGCACTCCTGTTAGATAAATGTGGCACTTTAATGCCTTTATTCCCATAGGCATCTCAGATATTAAACTTTATCTTTAGTAATGCATTTCACATACTTTTGGCCACTTCTGTCCAGGCAATGCAAAAAGCCCTGCATAGAGAGCAAATAAAGGAGTATTTTAATCAGCAGGTGCAAAAGGTCCAGCAATGTCCTTCGGTTGCTTCATAAAATATGATCCTTGCTGATCAGCTGTTAATGTTAATGCTATGAGAGATTCACTTGTTCTATTGGATATATGCTTAAAAAAAAACTTTGGACTTTGTCTTTTGTAAATGAAGTTCAGTTTCCTTTACGGCAAGACAAAAAAATAATTAATCACTTGTTTTGAGCAGATGCACACAAGCCCAAATTTCCGAAAGGCACTTGTCCATGCCATATCTGCCGATGAAAACTAGCAGGCGAGAATAAAAAAAATTGTACTGTATGTCATTTCAGCACATTCCCTCTATCTTATTACCAAACACCTAAATAAACACTAAAGGTAAAATAGAAGATCAAAACCACCCGTCTGTGCATTAAGTGAAAAGACACTATGTTTAGCTTAGTATTAGGCTATAAGCAACAAGAGACAGCTATCTAGCTCTTTCCATTCACCTATCAGCATCAAAATTGTACTTTCATGTTTTTTCTTGTATCTTTAATGTCTACCATCGTTCTGTAAAGACACCTGGATACAGCCTTGCAGGCAGGGCCTTTGTTCATTTTCATGAGAGTTGTTTAGTGGCACATTAAGTCATAATGGCTCAACTGCCACATATAAAATAACCCAGATGATGGGCACTGCTTCCACACTGTGCAGCTCATAGAGCAATCCAGCCAAGCCAACTACTTCAGCTACCAGCAACGACCTAAGCGCTGCACTAACCTGAGCGGGGTTAAAATGATTCAGTCATGTGGCTCGTCCAGACTTTCCAGTTGTTACCAGACCATAGGGTTAAAATCCCAATAGTGAAACTCATTTCTCATCTAATTTCTCTACTCATCTGTTTATTAAATGCTGCTTTTTATATTATATGTATGATGTGCCAAATTCGTGGACAAAACAAGTCTTTAATGACTCAAAATCACACATTGTTAGTTCACATTAGTCAATGAGGAAATTAGCGATATTTTGACAATGACCAGTCAGGAATGTCAAGGACTGAAATGTAGTTTTGTTTGATGGTTCAAGGCCAAAAACCATTAGTATGTCAAAACAAAATCACAAACCATCAAAGGCCCACACTGTTTTTAACAATCCTTAAACAGTCTTTATAAAACACACTGATCTGAAATTTGATTTGAGCCTAAATTAATCAACTCTGGATTATTTTAGTCCGGAGCATTTTGATTATTGAAAACAAGAGGAAATCCTTCACAGACAGGAAGGTTTCCCTTTTGTGTAATAAAGATCCAAAATATTGTGCCAAAAACAATCTGGAATGTGGTAAACAATGTAAGGGAACAAAGCGCCTGCATGATAGATGTGTGATTAGCATGAACTGGCATGGCTGGACAGTTGATCATAGCAGCGTCATGTAAACCCCAGGGAGCAGTGGCCTTAGTTTAGCACTTACAGGGAGTGATACAAACATAATGTTATCTGGGATACACTGTGATAAATCCCTCTTTGGGAAAACACAAGCACTCAGGCATGCTTAAGAGTATTACACATCAGTCCTAAAAAAACTGCACGCGCCTTCCTATATATTGTTAATGTTTAATGAGTCAGAGAAAAGCAGCCAAATGCTCATAAACACAGGAAGTTGTATTGAATATAAAAGCAAAATCACTCTGGCAAGAATGGAGTCGAGGTCAATGCAATATTGTTGATCATAGGAAGCTCGTCCCGGTTATTAACAATGACAAAAACAAACAGAGGTGGGTCTGTAGTCGGACGTTTTGGAGAAGGACAGCAACGAGTACAAGTGGGGTTTTCCTACAGTGGAGCAGGGCTCTCCAGGGCCCTTTAAGACATGAAAGAAGCCCTCTGGGCTGCCAGAATCCCTTTCAATACACGGAGGTTTTGCAGAGGAAAAAACTCCAATCCAGGACCTTTGTTCCTTTGTTCATGTTCTCAAGTGTTCTTCTGGGAGCCCATAGGTGAACTGAGGGTGTTCTTTATCTAGGGTGTGACTGCAATCACGCAATAACATCCAGTCCAGTCCCTATCTGCTCCGTCCAAGTAGATGTGTAGATTAATAAGAGAACATAATGTAAACAGCAGGCAATAGCTAGACAAACCATCCAAAGTATGACATGTACATACAGTTCCTGTGCATTGTCAGTTGGTGCCGGAGCAGGACGTGTGTTCATGTCTTTGCATCCGTGCCATTGTGCAGATGAGCAGAGAATGTAGTGATGTAACTTCAAGTAACAAGCGATTATGAGGGTCAACAGCTGCAGATGGGGGGTAACTGCTGCAGATTTTGGCCAAGTTTTTTACTGTTACATGACATTATATTAGTTACCAATATAAGGTAAAGGGAGCGATACAGCAGATACTGACTGATAATAATCACAAGTGCAGCTACAATAATGGGCCAACAGCCCACTGTTCCATCTGCACTGATGACCTGAGTTACTGACACTGCTCAGCAGCTTAATGAATTTGTGTGAGTATTTGATATATTTTTGTGGTACATTATGTGGAGTCTAGTGACACCTGGAGGTCCAAACAACATAACACAGTACAGAGTTTGTGGGAAAAATCAAGGCCACTGAATGCAGGTACAAGAATGTGTCTATAAGGCACGTTTAAAAACAACCAAAGTTGGCCAAAATTCTGTACAATAAAATAAAATAATACAATATGGTAAAAGCAGAAAGCAATAGAGATAGCATGTCAATACTATCCCATAAGCATGCTCAAGTAACTGAGTAAAGAAATGCCATGATTTTTGATGCCGTGTTTTTTCTTACATAAATCATCGTTTGGTACCGTAAGAAAATAAATATCTTGAGATATTTTTAAAAAGTATTTAAATAAAGTGATTTGCACACCCAGCATGCACTATAGAGTGACACAATGGTCATTTTATAAGCAAACAGGTCAAAGTGTTTTCTATCAAATGGTGCTTAGTTGAAAACTTTCGCCGATGCATCTCTAAAATACGTTTCATAACATTTTTTTTTTTTATACTCAAACAATGTAAACTTCATTTCCCACCACACTATTTTAGTTATATTTATCAACACAAGGCCCGCCTCGTCCCTGTTGTGCGCAATCCGATTGGCTTAAAAATCTGTGTATCTAACCAATCAGCGTCCCTGCGTCCCTCGATGAAGAACTCTGATTGGCCTGTTGTCATGGGAACCGCGCCCCCCGTACATCGTGTCCTCCGGCTGCATTGAGAAGTGTTAGGAAGGCGGTATTTTAAGGTAAAACAACGTTTTACTCTCATTTTCTGAATATAGATTGACAATACAAAGTCTATGTTTGTTTTTACAGAGAAAAAACAGCTTATAAAGTTCACATGGAGTCAGGAGACCCCGACGTGACTGTGGCTGCTTGCATAATACCGAAGACGTGTTTTGTCAGTTTTGTAACTGTCCGCTGAAATGTCATGTCTTTGCTTCGACTTATTTTGGCAAAAATGCCCATAAAAGCTACACAAATATAAAAAACCATTGTCTTCTAATGTTATATAAAAATGTTTTCGTACAGTAGTTCTTTGAACTGTTGCGTGCACCTGACGTTTGTTAAGTTAATAAGGAATTATAATGCATTGAGTTTTACTAACTCCTGGGTTTTCACAATAAAAGTCATAAAGTTACAAGTGCTTAGTGACCCTAGAGAGAGTTTTACAAACCTTATACTTATATAGGGACTGGTGGATTTGTCAGAGGTCATTTACACAATATTGACGTGTTATGTAAAAGAAGTGATTCATCTTTAACAGTTATCTTTTACTTATCAAATAAAAAAACATATCTTAAAATTGTAATGTTGATGTCTGAATTTCCAGCTTTTTTTTTCCTATTTTAGCGACACATCACTGTTGGATAAATATACAAGAATCCCTTTGTATAAGTCACTGTCTTCAGTTAGTTTTCTCATATATCATTATGTATAATATTTGATTTATATCATTGTCTCTGTCCTGCTGTCTTTAGGTGACAACCTGCAAGATGGAAACCAAGCTGACATCCAAGCCCAAATCCAATGGTGTGATGAATGGTGGGGCAAGGATTGTTGTGGACGATGATGATGAAGTTCTTAGGTGTGGAGGAAAACTGCCGTGATCAGTGATTTGTTCTTGCACTGGCAAATTGGTGGAAAGATATAACATGAGCTGAATGGTGCTTATGTCTGTCCTCCTCCCTCTCTCTCTTACTATTTCACCAAGCCCCACCGACCTGTCTGAGATGTTAGCCGAGGGGACCAAGGAGTCCCACGACAGAGCAGAGAACTGCCAATTTGTTAAAGATTTCCTCAGAGGCCGCATCAAACACGAGCTGTTTAAGGTAAAGCGTCTTCTATTGTATGTGAGAAGTCCAGCTTCTAGTGATAAGGGCAAAAACATCTGTTAGCAGAGTACAAACTAACAGCAGGCACCAGGGCAGCATCAGTAACTGCATTTAAAAAGTTGTGAAAATAACAATATGAACAAGTGTAATATTTGGATTTAAGTTAGTCAGTTATTTATCTTACCATATCACTGTTTTACCCTTGAACTTTACCTCCCTGTTTCTGTCACAGTTCAATATCAGTGGGGTTTTTTTTCTGCCATGACACATAATCAGAAACGACTTACCAAAGAAATTTGCAATGTGTCATCAATCACCAACTTGATTCATGTGTTAGAAATATTATATCTAACATAGTGGTTGTCATTTTTGTGTCTTCCACTTTTTCTCTCTCTGCCTCTGTTCTCAGAGGGGTACAGCAGCTCTATACTTTGTCTACTCAGCCATGGAGGAGGAGATGGAGAAGAACAGTGACCATCCTGACATCGCCCCGATCTTTTTTCCTGCAGAGCTGCACCGGCGCGAGGCCCTTGCTCAGGACCTTGAGTACTTCTATGGGCAGGACTGGGAGAGCCAGGTCAGCAGAGAGCACACAGAGACTGCATGTCAGTGTCAAAGGTCACAAAGAGGAGACTCAGATATAGCTGGCATTTCCTGGATCATGAAATTCAGAAATGAATAAGTGTGACTTTAATTTATGCAGCAATGTTTTTCACCCAACTTGAATATTCAATTTGTTGTAATCTGAAAAAGTGTCTTATATAATCATGTTTTTGTTATACTAGTTTCCACGTCGCAGAATCTGAATTTGATCACAGTTCTGCAAATTAAAAATTTTGTTTTGTTACTGATAATATCATGAAATAGATTAAAAACAATGCAAACATCCTTGATCATACTAGACATGACAGCAACATTTTGTGACATAAATGCAGAGCCCTCTGACTTTCATAGCGTGTTCTTTCTCCCAGATCAGCCTCTCTGCAGGCACCAAGCCTTATGTAGACCGAATCCACGAGGTGGGACAGAACGACCCGGTGCTGCTGGTGGCCCACTCCTACACCCGCTACATGGGTGACCTCTCAGGTGGACAGATCCTCAAGAAAGTGGCCCAGAGGGCACTGAAGCTCCCCTCAACAGGTGAGGGTCTCAACTTTTATCAGTTTGAGGGAATCCATAGTCACAAGGGCTTCAAGCAGCTTTACCGAAGCAGGATGAACGAGCTGGAACTGGACGCTGAGACCAAAGAGAGGATTGTGGACGAGTCCAACCGGGCCTTCGGCTTTAACATGATGGTGAGATTTGACAATAGATGTTCACAGTAAATTGCCATGATGCAGAAGACAACAACAAGAAAAAAAGTTGTTTTTTGGAGGAGAAGATAAAGATATGACAGAAATTTATTTTAATTTTTAAAAACAGGTATTTACAGAGCTTGAAGAGATTGGAAAAACAATCAAAGAAGAAGTCCAAGATGCAGGATTTGGACACAGTCATGCAGAGATCATGGAGGGAGGTGATATCAACAAGTGCCCCTACTATGCAGCAAAAATGGGTAAGATTTTCAGCCTTCATCACACAACCCTCTATACTCTCTCCCTACCCACCTCCACTCCATTTCTGCATTCACGTGTAGGGTCTGACTGATTAAGTCACATCCCAAGCCAACTAGTGGGGAGAAGATGTGGCTGATAAAGCCCCCAAATAGTTAGCCTGCGTCAGTGCCAACTGTAATGTGCCATCATTGGAAAGGAAATGCTCCATACAAATAAAGTTCTGTGCGATTTTCCTTACAGACGTAAACAGCTCAAACTAAGATATACATCTAATACTGACTTAAAGATGTTAACACCTTAAATGTTACATTATATTTAGGAACAAATAGAACCTTTTC
Source organism: Plectropomus leopardus (assembly GCF_026936395.1). Classification (NCBI taxonomy): domain Eukaryota; kingdom Metazoa; phylum Chordata; class Actinopteri; order Perciformes; family Serranidae; genus Plectropomus; species Plectropomus leopardus. Next base: position 15,117,278 of record NC_142178.1, read on the forward strand.
TTGTCTCTATAAAACAGTAATTGTATTTATTGTATTCTAAGAGTTACAGGACTGTTGCTAAAAGAGCTGTTCATAAACAGAGAGGAAAAACAAAAAGATGTTTACAAAAAAAAGACAATAAATGCCATTAGAGAAGCTTAGGCGTAAATTTTATTTCCATTTAGCCTATGTGTTATTTATTCATTTGTTTCTCGTTGTATTTATTATTTACTTATTTAAATCACTTTAGCATACTGTATCCCCTACAGTATATTTATAAAACAATCAGTAAATTAGCTTGAGGACACTTGTGTTCCAGTACATTTAATGCTTTGCAAAAGGGTCTTTTAACTGAGATGTTTTCAATCTTTTCAATCCAAGCAAAATATATGACAATTAAGAGTTTAATTCTGAAATTAGGAATTCAACAAAAATTCAGTTTTCTGTTAGAGAAAGTAGTAATTTAAAAGATTAGATTAAATAATCCCCTCTTACCATTCTGCATTTTAGAGATAATTAAGTGATGAAACCTGCACCTGTTTATGGAGCATGTCTAATAGCAAAATGCACCATACAGGAGCTGCACTGAAGAGGTTAAATTCCATGAAATTACTTGTTCATGATGACAGTCTTCCTGCTTTGTTTGACCTCATTTCTTATTTCTTTTTGTCTGCTCTCCATCCCTCACCTCCTCCACCTCCTTCACCACCTCCTCTCTACAGCTGCCAGTGGGAATCCCGTCTACGCTTGTCAGTTAGCCATGACACTTCTCAGCCATCCACCCTGTCAGGTGGCTCTGGCGGCCTGGGTGGCCATCCTCGCTGGTTTCACTGCCTGGTATCTTCTGTGAGCTGTGACACACTCTTTCTGCCAAACTTTATCCACTATACTCTAAATCAAACACCATCTGATAGTAGCAAACAATAATCTGAACATTATGAAATAATATTTTGCTCCAGACATTTGTGCTGTATGTCTATTGAGGTTCTGCGTGTTAATAGCTCAGGTACAGTATTTATTGTCTTTGATTTAATTCACTCTGTTGAACTTACATTTGTATACTTCTGACTCTAATAGTGCAATGATGTTATTGCATTGTGGCCATGAAGAGTCAACAGAGACTTAATGATGCATTTTCTTTGCATGCTTTTTTTCAGAGGTTATATGCAGAGTGATACAGGAATATTAAATGCATATCTCATATCTAATTTTAATATTATCAGATGAAGGTGTAATATGAAAGTGGGTCACATGCTGCGTTGAATGTATTGATGCCTAATAATACACCAATGTACAAATTTGTGTACACTTTGTCATGCTCGTAGTCATGGTGGTTGACATGTTGACAAATCATATTTAAGTAGCTTAAATAAAGAGCTATATAAATAACGGTGTCAGTAGCTCATTTTGCTTTAATTAATTTGCCATGCAGCCCTTATACTGCAGTCAGAAATGGAGTGAGCCTTACAATGAAAATGTGTCATGGTTGAAAGTGAATGGGCAGCTAAAGCACTTTGTTTTGATGTCATACGATTATTATGGGATCATGACAGCAACTTAAGATATATAAAGATATTGTCGTAAACAGCTCTAAACTGGAGTGAGAGTAGTAAAAAGTGAGCTGAAATTACAGAGTATCCACAGGAACCTGACTGGGAAGATAAAAGATGTAATCAGTATATGTAGTTCACAGGGGAGAGCTGATGAAGGTGCAAAAGACCCAGAAACAGCCATCATCTTAAACAGGCAATTAATGTTACCATTTTAAAGCATTTATATTGTGTGCAGTCCCAATTACATTACAAATAGAAAAAGATAGCTGCAAATGAGTACAAAGGTATGGGAGACCGGTGTTAATTGGCACAAAGCTATTATCTGGCCCTTTGAAGGTCAGAAAAAACAAAAATGTAACATAAAAAGGTTTACTTTATTAACTGACACTCATCTACTATGTTTAACAATCTAAAAGTCATTAACTCTTTTAATAAGGTTGACATTTTTGTATCTAAAGTAAAGAAGTAGTCTGTAGACTTACTTATAAAACTTAATTAGATAGAGATATTGGAAATGTGTTACTTATGGATATTAGACAAAGGAATTGACTACATTCTTATGTTAGAATGTCTGTGATCATTGATGACTGCTAATTTTATTTTTTATTATTTTTTTGAATGTTTGATGACAATAGTAAATGAGAAATTAAATTTAAATTTTGTAATTTTTATTTTTTTAAATTACAGATATTCTATTGAATGTTGATGAGGCTGGATGGTACAAATGCACATCATGACTCCAATCATGAATCAGCTAATTTTAGAAAACATTTGTGTGTGTATAAAACATATTTGTTCAAAGCTGAGACCTTAACATTTCATTTGCTGCTTGATAGAATATTTTTAAAAGAAATGATTCCTGAAAAATATAGCAGAGTAAAAGGTGTGCCAACCAAGCCCAGTTTCCCACACTTCAGTTTTATGATATTAGAGGTTTAATGCAACTGATTTTAATGAAGGCTGTTGGACTCATGATGCTCTGTGATTTGGTGTGATTGCTCTCCAATAGTTTTCTTCATAAGATTTGCTGTCTTGCTGTTGACTTTGACCTTGTGTATATCTGCCATTTCTTGCAGCAAAAAGGTAATGTGCACAAATTTGTTCAACAAAGTTTTAGGCAATGCATAAGTTATGGTTTAACTTACTGGTGTCTGCTGCTGTCTTTTTAGGTTGCCATGTCTCTCCAGGCCAGCAGGGGGCAGCAGTCAGTCAACCAGGGGAACTTTGAGGCTGACTATTATCACCTTGGTGCTTCCAGAGCTGAAGGTGAGCCAGGAACAGATCTCAGAGGAGCACATCTGGCATGTAATTGGATCATCCAGTTGTTTGTTTAATATTAATCAAGGCTATTACAGTACTCGAGAGAGCATGTGTAAGAGTATACATTTATATTTTTTTTATCTTTGTAATGGCATTAATAGATCTCCCACTTCAAATGTAAAAGATCATAACAAATATGTGCTTCGTTGCTTAGCTCGAAGAAGTATTTAGTAAAAGAATTTCACCATAAGTGGGACCAAGTCACTGTTTTGCAATTCACAGATAAGTCTCGGGTCTTTGCACCGGAGTTGTGGGTCAAGACAGGAAAGTTCCAAGTCATGACTGACAACGCCTGACTAAAGTCCTAAGTACTAAACTTTCAGTATCAAGTCCAAAACAAGTCCTAATGCACTCTTCCCAAATGCAATACTAATTTAACAATGTAATAATACATGAATTTTTCCAAAATCATGAATGCACTTTAAAACTTGTAGTTATTTGTAAAAGTTTTGTTGAAACAAGTGCCACCGAACTTAATAAAAAAAAGTAATGCTAACATCGAACTTTTATAGAATAGAGCACTATTAACCAGTTTACCAGAATCAATTTAGCATATTTCTGTTGTGTCTTGTTGTAAAATGTAAATTTAAAATTGTAAATAGAATGTTTTGTTATTGATGTATCAAGTATTTTATATGTTTGTTGATATTTAAGAACTCACCTCACTTATCATAAAGACTCTTTGATTTTATTTTACTTTTTCCTGTGTCACACATTAGGAAAATGAATACCAGGCAACAGTATTCTGTGTAATATTAACATATTACTGCCAACACTGGTCACTTGGCATATCCCAGTCACAGATTATCCCAGTGACAGTCTTCTACTGTATAAACACATCCTCATCACTTTAACAAGTTAGATTTTGAACATAATAATTAGGAAAATGAACTGTTGATAACAGTCCCAATCATCAATACATTCTGAACAATCATTTTAAAGTTCCAAACACCTTCTCGAAACTGTGTTTGTCCACCACATGTCCAAAGCGAGTGGAGAAATACATCGTCTCTGGACCGCTGTATCTCTTTAACTTAAGTATTGTCTCGTTTACGTTGTCCCCTGTATCCCCGATGGTCATAACATCTGACACAGGCAGGTAGAAATCATGACGTCTGCCCCAGAAGGTGAGGTGGGACACTTTGAGCGTGGTTTGGGACTGGTCCAGGTACATAATTCCCACAACCCTCCTGAAGAAGTGACTGGCAGTGTATAGCATGACACCAGCGAACAGCGCTATCCCAGTTGTGTAGCTGACAAGAAAGAAGGGGACTTCTTCCTGGAGGTAGAGGATGTAAACCGGGGGCAAGATGACCCCGGTGATTGCAGTCTGGAGCAGTTTGAGCCTGGACACAGCTCTGAGGAGCTTAATGTGCGGCAGCTTGTAAATCATGGTGTACTTCTGTGTAGGTAAGTCAGAGTATCTGACCAGGGATGTGATTTTTGACGTGAGTGGTCCACAGAGGCCCTGCTGGATGGCTGTGTGATCGGGTGAAAGAGGCTTCAAACCATGAGGTGTTCGACCTGCGAATAGACATGATCCTCTGCTGCAGGACAGGATGTGGGAGGTTAACCTGCGTAGCAGCACTGACCTGATCTGTAGAAAAATGACAGATACATCTGAGATTTCACTACAGCCAAAACCACTTGCAGATTAAGTGATTTGCAGAAAGTGTCTACAGACCTTTAAATTATCATTGTCATTTTCATCTCTGGTTTCATTATCTCAAGTAAGAACATTTGCTGTTTTCCTTATTCTTCTACAATAGTAAACTGGATATCTTTGGGATTTGGGCTGTTGGTCAAACTAAACAAGTAAAATGAAGGCATTACTTAGGGGCTCTGGGAATTTATGGTTGGCAATTTCTTACTTTTTTCCTGACATTTTATTGACCAAACCACGATTTGTAGATGAAAATAATGAAATATCAAAGTTACACAAAGTAATAGAATACATAAATATAACTCACCGGTTAATACCTGTCTCAACAACATTTTAACATAAATCAGGGCTTTTAATTGGATTGCATTACATGATACAGGTGTTGCTGTCATTTGGCCAATCTATGGCTGCAGTTACTTTTTGTGTGATGTAAGGGACTGTACTTTATTTATCAGAGAAGGGTGTGGCTGTGATGCAACTTTGGTTTTTTGTTTATACAAAACAAACATTTTCCATCATCCTCCCTTAAAGACTAATGGAAAATGCATCACCCTCCCTTCATCTTAAATAACCATATTTTACAGTCTCTGGCTATGATAGATGGTGTGATTTTAGAAGAAAACGTGCCTTTCAGGCAACCTTGTAAAGATGAATGTTCCTCCCTTCGCCAAATGAAAAACATAATTCCCTTCCTTGTCCTTGAAAATATAAATAGTGCCTCCCGAGGTTTTCTAAAACCTACATTTTTCACGTCAGGTTCAAGGAGAAACCTTCTTTGCAGCCAGTTGTATAAAAATATGGGCAAATTAATATAAATAATTAATTATATGTTTATTGTTTGTTTTTAAATAGAAGTGAAGCAGACAAAACAAAACAAAAACAACAACATAGAAACACAACTCCTGCCTGAGCTGTCAAAGCAGCAGTTAGCTCATATGGCTAATGATCTAAGCTTCACATTTTTCGGATCTCTTGCAAAACAGTGAATGCAATACAAGAAGGACAGAGGCTCACCATGGCCGGGATAGGCTAAGTATCAGAGGGAAATCTAAAAAACACGAATCTTCTTTTCAGAAATAAGAGGCAGAGACAACACTTTCAGAACTGTTAACTGCACTTAAAGGGCTCTGCTAACAGGAAGCACATGCTCTGACCCGGATGTACTCATCGACGTCAAGCATTTAGGTTTGTTTGTTTATGTGATCCCTCGCGGGAAAATTGAAAGTTTCCTATTTAGATACATTTAATTTAGATTTTTTATTAAATGATCACTTGAATCCAAACATGTAAACTTGCTGTAATAGATGTTCAGTTGGCGGAAACGACGTGTGACTCGCGGCAGCGCTGTCATATCCGCCGCAGAGAGCAACCGTGAAGACAACCGAGGCTGATGGACAACCGATGTCCTGTTTATCTTGTCTTATCACAGAGCACCTGCAGGTTTTCTCACCTTTTTTTTTAGTATTTCATTGATCTGTTTTAGCCTTTGGGGGATTTAATGTCGCCACTCAGCTAGGCGGAGCATGACCTTATTTCAGATAGGACTTTTGGAGAAACTAAACCTCGCAGGACGGGTTAGCTGAGGAGGTCCTCTCAGAGACTGTATGGGCGCAGCCGGCTGACAGGCGGCGGGGCTTCATACTCAAGTCGGAGAGACAACGGAGGACAGCAATGCAGCAGCTGGGAGAGGAAGTCACCCTGTACTCGGTTGTCTTCGTCTTGGTCCTGCTTGCGACCCGGAGCCCGGTGTGGACAACCGCCCTCACCGCCTCTCTCTACCTATTCATGATCATGTTCCGGTTCCCGCAGCTACCGATCAGCCGAGTCCGGCAGGTGCTGCACCCGGCCAAAGGCACTGTGGGCTCTGGCAAGGTGTCGGTGATCGCTCACCGGGGCGGTGGGCACGATGCGCCGGAGAACACGATAGTAGCCATCCGGGAGGTAAGAGGATGTTTTGGGGACTTTTTTCCGAACAGTGTAGAGAGTTGTGGATATCCTAAAACCCAGAAATAAGTTCTCACGTGAGGAGGTTAATGGGTTTCTTGAATGGGTTTTTTTGGGGGGCTGAAATCAGGTCTGTGGTTAACACAAGTTTAAAGGTGAGCTACGTTCATTTTCAAAGTTTATACATCTTTGCACTATGGTTTAGGACAGTTCAAAAATATTAGTTGCAACTGTTGCAACGAGCAACTGTCTCCCAAAATCAAAAAAAAAAATGAGTGCTAAAACCTCAAATTTGCGATTTTACAGGGTAAAAAGATTGGAGCTGCTCCATAGATAGTATTTGGGAAAGATGCAGTGTTGGGAAGGTTATTTTTTAAATGTAATGCGTTATAGATTGCTAGTTACCTTGTTAAAATGTAATAGGTTATGTAACTTCTAATTACTTTATCAAGGTAATGTTACAAAGTACATTTAATTACTTACATAACAAATGTTTAAAACAAGGCAATAAAGCTGACAAGACTGCAAAGTGTGCATAAATGTTGAGCTAAAATTTGTCTCAGCGGCTTTGCTGACCCTTGTTGTCCAAAAATATACCAAAAGAAGGCATTCCTGCTCTGCACAAAGATGTTAGGCAACAGAATGAATGTTTTATTCAACATATAAACTTTTTATTGAAAAGATGTTTTTCAGATGTAACCCCTTTGTAATCACCAACATTTTGATTAGTAACTGTAATTTAACTGCATATTGTTTTTCCTCAGTAAGTGTAACTGATTACAATTACATTGATTTTGTAATTTATTCACTGTAACTAATATGTAACAAGTCAATATCCATCATAGGACATTATATATGACACTGATACCCCTTTTTACCAACAACGAACTGGTTCCTGGTTTTGATCAAAATTAAACTCAGCTGGAACCAAAAAATAGGAGGTTTTTCTTGATCTGAAGTGTGAACCAAGACAACAGTGGGCGTGTCACATTTTACAGGCTGGAAAGAGAGGATGGAGAATACATCAATGGAGAAGTCAAGTGAGAAATTGTTGTAGCATTTACTTGGTTTCAAACCCTCTTATTTGTCTGTCCGGCTCTAGGCCAGTAAGAATGGGGCTACAGGTGTGGAGTTGGACTTGGAGTTCTCAGCAGATGGTGTCCCCATTCTGATGCACGATGAGACTGTGGATCGGACCACCAATGGGTCAGGATCACTCCGCCAGATGAAACTGTCCGAGCTGGGTAAACTGGATGCAGCTGCTAAACATCGACTCAGGTGGGAAAGAATGACCTAAGAATTCACATACTTGTCCAAGCATGTGGACAGATGGGCAGACATTGAACATTTTCTCTTTTACACATTTTGTGCAGCCGATGCATTATATTTAGAAAATTACAGGTTTTTGCAGGTTGCATGTGCAGCTGACCTGTTAATTAAGTACGAGGCTGTGTGAAATATATAAGTCCTTCTTTATAAAGCCACTAGTGCTAAGAGAAATGCAAGCTGATTTGCACAATCGTTTGAGAAAGATGATAAAAGCAAGAGACAATTGAGAAGCAGCCTTTCTGCTAAATGTCCCTAAAGTGGCAAACTTGTCAAAGGTGTGGCAGATAAGACAAGTTATGCATGTTTTCTGGGCTAGCTGGAGGCTTCAATTGTTGAATAATGTGAGCTGCATTTAAGTGCTTTGTGACTTTAGTGCATTTGTCTTGCTGATGTAGCCTGCCTTAACAGCAGGTCAGAGTACTTTCTTTCCTCTGATGGAATGTTTTTTTTCTGTTTCAAATGTGCTTTCTACAGCACAACTGCCTGGTACAAAATATATTGTTCATCTACAGCTGTTAATGATGCAGAATTAATCATTTTACAGTTACCATGTGGAGATGTTTGATAGCGATAGTGTGTGAGCATAGATTTGGATGCTGGAGGGCTTGAAGGCATATTTGCAAGAGAACACTCAACTAAGATGTTAAAAATACATTTAACTCTTTAATCAATCGAGAAACAAGAGAGACAAGTTACTATTAATACAGAGACGTGCTGTTGGTAATACATCTGAGACAAATGACCTTCGGGTTTCTAAAAACAGCTCACCTCAGAACAAGCTAAAGAAGACAGAAAAATGCAAAACAGTCTCAGGTACAGCCAGGAAAGATTCAAGTACAAACACCATCTAACTGTTTTATAAACTAAAAAGTCTAACAGTGAGTGAAAAAGGAAATTTCATCACCAACATTACTTGATATTAAAACACAAAAATAGTAGTTGGGGAAAAAAGAGCACATTTGACACTTATACTACTTAAGATATCACAGAACATCGGCAGCGCTCAAAATTATTTAAATGGGTTTTAAAATCTTTTTGATTTGTCTCAAAAATTACAGAAGAGAGGGGAGTTTGTTATCCCCCTAAACCAAGGCTTTACAGGTCATACTTAACCTTCAGGCAGGAAATACTATGACAATGACAGCACCAGAATACTAAACTACATATAACTGTAAGCTTGTGCCTTAATAATGTTCCAGGCGTGCCAATATATAGTAAAATATGAAAAAACAAGAGAAATGTTTCTTTTTCACAGACAAGATATTTACTCCATGATATCAGTTTGCACAACGCTACCAATATATTATATATATATTTTTAATGACTCAAAACCATACAGTCTGTGATGTCTGATTTGCATCATAATCATATAATTGTAGTTATTGTATTAGCCAGCCCTCCCCCTGCAGAATGTGGACTGTCTACATACAGTGTCACACAAATGCTAAGAGCCCTTATATACAGAGACTCATGAACATCTTCACATGCATTTCTTAACCTTGGCATCTAAAAGTGTTTCTCAATAAAAGTTCAAGCTAAAGTTGGATACTTTTATGAAAATAACTTAATGTCATATTTGCTGACACTGTCGCGATGTACATACAGTACAACATGAGACAAAAATCAGGTTCCCTCTCCTCCTTGTAGTGCTTTTAATAGCATTTGCTAGAATCTACTTGGGCTAAAGGAAAACATATTACAATCAAATTAGTGCTTTGTTGCTGTTCGAGTGTTTCTAACTAGCCCGCCGGATCACCTAGTTCTCATTTTACAGCTAAACAGTTCACCAAAATATGTATCTGAAAACATTTTAGGTGGCAATACAGTAACAGAATCTTGATTCATGTTTGATCAGCGCTGCCTAGTTTGACAGTTTGTGGGCAGTTCACGAGCAGCGATTGACATGACTGACAGCTGCGTTAGAGTTTCCTTGGCTCTGATTGGTTGTTTGTGTTTATGTGCATTGGATTCTTGCAAACACCATTAGAACCAGCATGTTTTTTTTCACAGATTATCAGTCACATGTTTTTCTGTGGGTATGTAGTGACAGTTTCAACAAACATGCCAAATTATTATTCACATAAAAGTTACAAAGTAGAGCTTTAAAGTGTAATGTTTCCCACAGAAATGGTGAATTTGTTTGGAAAGGATAATATGAATGTCATCCTGATATCCCACCAAAACCTTTGTGTTCTTCATCACCAGGCACAAGTTTGCTGGAGAAAAGATCCCGACTCTGAAGGAGGCGGTAGAGGAATGCATCAAACTGGAGCTCACCATCTACTTTGATGTCAAAGGTCATCCAGATGAGGTGCATTCAACAAAAATAACAAAGAAAACAAGAGTTTATTATGTGCCATCTGCATGTCATACTTGTTGACTTAATTGATTTGTACCTAGTCAGCACTATATAATGAAGACAAACATGATGTTTTGATTATTATGTTCCAAAGCTAGCTTTTACTGTGCCCTAGTTACATAATGATCATAACAAACTGAGCAAGAGACAGTCAGTTTTGCAGTTTCTAGCTTAAAGATGCAGTTAAATCATTTACCTCATAAGCTTCGTAAGCTTTAGTGTGTTTAAGGCTAAATTTGATATTGCATCTGTGTACTTTCCTTACTCGGCACATTTTTAGATAAAGATGGACTGTGGAGCTGCAGTCGACATTGTTGTTTCAGGTTGTGAAATTCTTAAGTTCAGGGCCCACAGCAGTACATCTACATATACACAGCTGCTAGTTACCACCAAATGTTTGGACAGGAACACACACACACAGAGACCTGACTCCTCACACACACAACAGTTGGCTGTCCAACAATGTGTTTCTCCTCCCCTCCCAGGCAGCCGCAGCCCTTAAAGAACTGTATAAAAGGCATCCAGTCCTCTACAACAGCAGCATCGTCTGCTCCTTCGAGCCCAAAGTCATCTACAGGGTAAGAAGGCGCCTTGAATTTTGTTGGACTGTGTTCAACAACAGCAAAAGTATATAAAAAAAATATGTTAACAAACCTTCACACAACTTGTACAGTATAATCCAAGTCCCATTTATCCAGTTGTATGCTCAGTACTTCCCAAACACATACATTTTCACTAACGCATAACAACATGAAACACTTTGCCTGTGGCAGTAATGTACAAAGTCCAACCCAGGAGCCAACTGTGGCCCTCAGACTGATTTTAAATATCCCTTGGCTTGTCTTTCAGAATATACTATATGATTATAAGAATATTTAACTTAATTAATCAAGCAAGATCACGTTGCATTAGTTGTCATTTACCTCACGGTGGCAGGACTATCATACAGTTTGAAGACATGCAGCAGGTACATAGGTGAAACTAATGTTTTCCTCATTTACCTCAGTGAATCAAGATTTACTGTGGAGGTTTGCGAGAAAAACAATTTCATGAATTCAAGGTAATACACAGAGTAACTGATGCTGCAAATGATCTTTTGCAGATGAAGTAGTCATTTAAAGCAGGGCTTATTCACTATGGTCATAAACTAAATTTCCATGTTATCTAACAATTGAGTATGAAATCTGATCACTGTGGGAAGATCAGCTTGCACCTCATTGGCCATGTTAACGATATCTCCTGAGCTATTACTTTACATGTTTTTGACTGAACAATGCCAGCATGCATATTTTTTTCCATGGAAAACCACTAATCCTCCCAATGCTCAATGCTTGAGATCTGGCTCATTGTCTCTGGCACACCAACAATGTTGGCAATACAAGCTAGGATAAACTGACATGTACGGCTTAACTAACAGGCAACAAATGACAGGCTTTCTGGATGAAAGTAACAACGCTGATTTGTTTCCCTTCAGATGCAAAAACATAAACAGTCTGGTATAAACACAGTTTATACTGTTTGAAGCACATCTGAAAGTATCTGGAACAAAAAAGACTTGCTTTTTGTCACTTTCTTAAAGTTAACATACTGATACTGATTAAATAAATGGAAACATTTGCTCACATTCCTGTCATGGTCATGTATGGCGTTGCTGTTGTATCCATCATATTGCTAACGTTCACTATTATTTAATCTCTGTCTCTGTTTCACTCTGGCCCAGATGAGGCAGAGCGACCCAGAGGTTGTCACAGCTTTGACTCACCGACCTTGGAGCCTGAGTCGGTTTGGAGACGGCACCCCACGTTTCTCGTCTCTATGGAAACACCACTGGATGACACTAATGGACGTGGTGTTGGATTGGGCGCACCATCACATGCTGTGGAAGCTCTGTGGCATCTCAGCCTTCCTCATACAGAAGAACTTTGTCTCACCGTGAGTCTCCACAGCTGAGATCATGCTGTCATATTCTCTCATCTTTACTAGAAGACTGGAACTATTCATTTGGATCACAGTGTGTTTGCCTAACAAATCCAATTCCTGTTATGAACTACTCAGGAAGAACATCAAGAATCACTGAAATAATCATAACTGTGAATAGCTGTAGCCCTTTTTGCATAGAGATTGCGCTATAGGGCCGCTTCAAAATCCTTTCCTTATGTCTCCTTTGCATTTTTACACAGAACTAAACAGCGGACGCATCATGGTGCTCCTGTGCATGACTTTAGACAGTATGCTGTAGGGATGTAACGATTCACTCAGCTTATGTTTCAATATAATTCATGATACTGGGTTCACGATACAATTTTCTCACGTTTTTTTTTAATACTAAATGAAATAACAGAAAAAATATTACTGAAAAATATTCTGTTAATGATTTCAAGCAAAAATTATACAAAATACTGCAATTTATCTTCTTTTCTACGTCAAATTAAAGAATTCCTTATTATTTCTGAGGTAGGGTATAAATGCAAAACACAAACTATGCAATGAATGCATTTCTGGACATTCATAATGTTCCCTGCTGTTAAAAAACAAAACCTTTCATTTGGGACAGACATAGCTGAAGAGCAGAGTGGGTGAATTTTAAAGAACTAAATAAGACATTCCCACTCATGGGTGATAAGCTGGGCACTCTCTTTGGCTCCATTACTTGTTTGGGCGAGCAAGGTTAGCTGTGTGGTTGTCGATAGTGAGGAACATGCGTGGGCGGGAATGACCAGAAATCCTCACTATGATGCCAGCTATTTGTGTAATTCAACACCCTCTTGCACATTTGCAGACTGATTTTGTCATGTCTGTTATCTTCTAGCCTTTATTACTTTCTGACTTAAGGAAGGCCACTTAAGGCCACCACACTTCCGATTTGAAATTGGGGGGTGCATCTTCTATCTCAGTATCACCTGTGGCTGAGCCTTTGCGCCGTCTTATTTACATTGGAGAGCTGTCTCTAGTCTCGGACATGAAATTGGACGTTGAACACGTAGGACGGTGAACACATATTGACGTGGCACGCCGAGCAAGCGAAGTCAAAAGCAGATTATGCCCTCTGCTGTTCAAAAAGAGTATTTTTAACTGCCTCGTGATGCATTGTTACATTCCTAGTATGCTGGCATTGCAGAATCAAAAAAGGTGGGACAGACGTGACATAACACAACAGTGTCTGCCTCTACTGACTTAAAACATATCTGTTGGCAGCTCTTCCTAATCAATAACAATGGCATATTATGGCAACAACAGTCATTTACCGAATTTGTAGTACAGCCGCTGATCTCGTCCTATGCTTAGAGCTCTAGCTCCCAAACCTCATTGTTTTCCCAGTTTGCTAACATTATCTGCTGCTGTTCTTCTGCTTTGAGTTAGCTGCTAACTGCCATCAGCTACTTTTTAACACATCATCAAAATGTGACACCCATGTGCCCTTGATCCCATGCTGCTGGCTGTCCCTTCCTGCTGTTACTACCTCCATTCTCAGCGCAGAGACGAGACCACTCTATCCGCCCATTCTGTGACTGAACCTTATACACAGCACGCCAAGGCAGAACAATGCGTCAATTGTCTTATCATTACTAGAATACTCGAAGACTGAGACTACTCATTTATTCTTATTTTATGTAACAAAGTGGATTCCTTATTTACACACTTCAGGTAGAACATTACCAATCAATGAATTAACAATAACTGTGTCTCTGTGTGCTGTCTGCAGGGACTATGTCCAGTACTGGGCCCAGAGGGGGGTGGAAGTGGTCGCCTGGACAGTAAACACTAAAGTGGAGAAGGATTACTACCAGGAGCTGCTGCAAGTCAACTACATCACAGACAGCCTGGTGGAAGACTGTGAACCCCATTACTGAGAGACGACCCAGCACAGGATGTATTCACACACATGCTCATTACAAAGATCAAATCCATGTGAAAGGACCATTTCACTGTCTACTCATCGTTACCCATCATGTGGTATCAGGAATGAGAACTAATGCCACTCCTTTATTCCCGTGCACACTGTCCCTTTGTGCAGGTTTATTTGAGGCAGTCAAACTGACCGTGAATTGGTGCCATACGTAAGAGGCATGACATGCATTTATAGACATTTTGGAAATAAGTGTCTATACTGGACCTTAATCAAATGTACTGTACTGTATTCACAAACTCAGGACTGTAATGATTGTTTTTTTCTCTCAGTAATTGAGTCTGTCTTTGAACTAATCACTGTCTGTGCTTTTTATTTGGTAAAGACCATTAATCTGAAGTAAACAACCAAGAAATGTTATTACTCATGAAAAACAAATACTTATTTCAGACTAACACAGATAAAGATTTTATATTGTTCACAAATGCACATTAGAACTAAAATAAAGAATTAAATAAGACAAATGCACAGTGAAAAAAGGAGCTTCTCATTTTTGATTGTGATGACTGCATTAAGCACAGTCCATAGCAGGTCCATATTGTACTGTATATACACAATACAATATAATTGTCATACATTTTAAAATTAACATTAAGATTTAAGATATGTATAGTGTTTGTGTGAGAAACATGATTTGGTTTCATGGTAACAGAATCATAGCATATATTGTAGGGTTAACTATTGGTGCTTTCACAAAATATTTCATCTGTAAGATGTTCGATAAATAACCAGTCATGTGGATATAATAACTAAGCAAGTAAAGGCAAATAATAATAAAAAGTCTGGTATGTTCAGAAAATAACATCACTTTACTGTAATACAGCCTGTAAAACCAGGAAAAGACAACACTTAAACTATTATGATATCCCAAAATTAAAAAAAACGATATCTGGTCTCTTTTCAGGATATCGATACAATATCAAAATATTGCCTTTTGAAAGGTTTTCAGACTCGACTGTGTTCTGAGCATGTCGATAGACTACTTCAGACCCAAATATTTGCCTTATGCTCATTTGATGTAGGCTTAATTTAATGAGGAATACTTGACAATTTAAAAATCATTAAAAAGTTTATTGAAAGGAAAATGTGAAAGACATTTTATTGTAAGAATAAATAAATGAATATTTGATTTCATATGATTTATGATGTTTTTGTGCATAGTCGAGTGGAAATGTGTACAAAATGCTGGACATCTCACTTTAGAGTACAACTGGCGTTTGTCGTTGGATGTTTTCTCTGACAGCTGAGACCAGGGGACACTGAATGGGTCCATTAGAGATCAGTTGTTTCAGCTGACACTGCAGCCAGGCCCCATGCAGGACAGACATTACTCAGTAGATCAACCCTAAAACTAATGAGATCAGGGGTACTCAGGTTGTCTCAGAAGCCCTGAAAAATACTTTGGATGCCAAAGTTTCCAGCCATACTACTTTAAAATGCTAATCAATTTTCAATGAAAAATACAGGAATGGTGTGACAGCTGATGAAAACAGTATCTCCTACCACACAAAGTGACCACAGTTTGGCCTCTTCTGTGTAGTGTGAACTGTTGATGATTAGCCTTTTGGCCTGGAGTCTCTGGTGATTGACCCACATAGTACAGATGAATGGGGGGGTGAGTGGGAGATGTAGTGTTAGATATCAACCTGGATAAGCCTGTCTGAGCCGCTTCTTTCCTCGGCTGATCTTCAGCTTCTCAACAGACTGTCGGCTCACACTGTGTAGAGTCACTCAGGTGGATTTCACCTGAACAACACGGAGTACCTGTGATAAGATCTTAGATGTAATACAGTATATCTAAGATCTTACAGGAAAGTTACAAAGTATGCAGCAACATTCGCTCTTGTATAAATGCTACAGTGGATGGCCTTAAACTGTAGATAAAGGAGAAGAGAGAAAAAGATTTTGTATGCTTCTGTGTGACACCATGCTGTCAGTCCTTATGAGTTAAATGGTATAAATTCGTCGGGCTCTCTTGCATATTCTTCAATATGCATTTACATTGTGAGCAAAACTCCAAACGTTAGGGAAAAGGCCAGTTTGATTTCACTTTTCTACATCAACACGTTTATCTGCGCGTTTGGTTTAATAGGTGAAAGGTGATCGCTCCTGCACGAGGGGCGTGCAGTGACGTCACGGAGGGGGCTTGCCCCGCTCCGTAAAGCAGTCAGACCAGAAGTAAACAGAAACAACGAGAGCGGAAATGGCATAACTTCAAAGTAAAAGCCACAAAAAGTAGGAGACTATAATCTCACTGCTTTGCATGGACTGATTTGCCTAATAATTGCACTTTACCATGTATTTAATAGAGTCTAATTATAGGCAATTTTCACATGGCACGTTTACCTTACACACATACTGTGGTATTTGGCAGTACAGCTGGGGATGGTTATATTTTGTGTGTAAATGTAACATATTTGTGTGAGTTTTTTACAGCGACCTGAATATCATGAAGATAATGTGATCATCACTGAAATTTTTACTTTTCAGAAACCATCCATCGATTTTCTCCACTTATCTGGGGCTTGGTCGCGGTGGCAACAGAATTAGCAGTATTCCAGATGTCCCTCTCCTCAGCAACACTTTCCAGCTCCTTGTGAGGGACCCCAAGGTGTTCCCAGGCTAGATGATATATATAAAATCTCCAGTGTGTTCTGGGTCTACCACAGGGCCTCCGACCAGTTGGTAGTGCCAGGAAGACCTCTAAAGGGAGGCACACGGAGGCACTCTGATCAGATTCCTGAACCACCTCAACTGACCCCTTTCAACACGAAGTAGCAGTGGCTCTATTTCGAGCTCCCTCCGGATGTCCTCACCTCATCTGTCTTTAAGGTTGAGCCCAGCCACTCTACAGAGGAAACTCATTTCAGCTGCTTGAATCCATAATCTCATTCTTTAAGTCACTACCCAAAGCTCATAACCACAGGTAAGTGCTGGGAAGTAAATGGACTGGGCACCTCCCATTACAAGGTTTGCGGGCATGTCCAACTGGAAGAAGGCCCCAGGGTAGACCCAGAGCGCAGTGGAGTGATTGCCTGGGAACGTGTCTGGATCCCCCTAAAGGAGCTGGGAAAGATTGCTGGGGAAAGGGACATCTGGAATACCTTGTTCAGCCTGCTGTCCCCCTCACACAGCCCCCGATAAGCAAATTAAAATGTGCGGTTGTCGCGATCATGTCCCATTCATCAATCTGACGTATTTATTGTCTCCTCAACACATAATAACACAACTAATTTATATAATTTAATTTATTAATATACGCCAGTCAATATTTCCAATATAATATATATGTATATATGACTGATACATAGATATCACATGAATTAATGCAGTTGTTTCTCATAATTTCACAACCTTGTGATATACAATGAGAATTAATACTGAACATTATACAAGCCTTAGACTGGATGTATTAAATCAATTATTTACATTTGTAAGGGGTGCTTGGAAGTCTGATGAATCATGTGTCAAGACTGACTAGTCAAGAGTGACTATCTTATTCTGAAAGTCCCGACCGGAAGTCGTGCTCTTCATTGTGTCTGGCCTGACGCTGGCAGAGCGTTGTAGCTTTCCGTCCTGATGAAAATATCAAAGTGTGCAGTGTCCTTGTGTTGTATCAGAGAGCGGAGGTGTCGCAGTCAGTGGCGGAGCATCAGCGGGGCAGAGAGGGTAGACTGTCCGGCCTGGAGTGTCACTGTCGGGCGTCAGGAGGCACAAGTTCCCACCTCTGACTGACTGATCCCCGGCTTGTGGAGCCGCTTTCTCCTTGGATGACCTACACGCAACCTCTCGCAGGAGCAGCGGACGCCGGTTTATTACAACTGAACACCTGCTGGTTAGGAGGTGCAGCGGAGTGCGTATTAATATACAGCGGGCAACAAGTCAGGCGAGTCTCTTGCAGGCTTCAGGCCGACTCTGGAGCAGCTGACCCGGGGAGCATAACAAGGCACGCTGCGAATTTCTTTCTACCATCGTGGCTGCGTCAGGAGGAGCGAGCAGAGACCTGGAAGTTGCAGAGTTGACAGTCAATGTGTACACCTGAAATTTGACGAGACAGACAGGACTTTAAACACAGACAAGAATATCTTGGCGTTCACATGATGTACACAATCACCAGAGGTCCCAGCAAACTTGTTACACAACGGAGGACAGGTTGGTGGATGTGTCTGTTATCTAAAGCGTGATGCAATGTAACATCAGATTGTTTTCCTAGCACGAAACGGGACGTTTCGGGTCATTGGAAAAGATAAATGGTTTAGTGTTTACATTCCGAGTGTTTCAAGGTAACCTGTGCAGAGAATGAAAACATATTGATCTGAATTTTGTCTTAAAGGTCCCACACAACAAATCGAGAGCAAATTCAGCGACTTGAAGCTCAAGCCGACGTCTTGGCTCTCGTCAAAGTAAGTAGTTGCCCTAATTCTGAATTGTTGCGGTGTATTTATTGGTAGGATCATTCAGCTGTTGGCGACTTGGACCCAAAAATACTCTCCGTCAGCACGTGCGCCGTGGGTGCGATCATGTAACACATCGGTGACGTCTCTACATCCATTATCGGACACATAGCTTTCCAACTGTTTCTCGGATCGACACCGGCTGTACAGTCTGTTTCCACGTGACCGTGCGCGAGAGAACCTGCGGCTCCTCTACCTGTCATCGTGTGTTCAGGGTCTGTGCAGCCGGATGTCACCTTGGACCCCACGTGCTCCCCTATAGCTTTATAAACAACACTGTTGCTCTTGCGCTTCCTAAATTTGCTGCTAAAATATCACAACATCTCTTAAAGGTCCTCACATGTTAGTTTGTAGTAATAAGTAGAGGAGACTGGGGATAGTTGTAACAATTTAACATTTCTGTCTGTATCTTAGGGCTCTTTTAAGCCAGTGCGTTTAAAATATGATACAAATAAGTAACATGTCTGCCATTACATAGTGTAGCTGTTATCTCTGTAACACAGGCAGAAAATGCATGGTTTGATCTCAAACACAAGGAGTAAAATGTTACAAGTCCCCATAGTCCCCATAGAGCGGACCCCATAGTCAGGCTAGTTGTAACATAGCATACATAGACACCTAATAAACGTGATTTAGGTTTGATTATTTTAACTACAAAGCAGGCATCGCGTTCACAAAAATAAATGAATTTTTAAAAGCTCACCTCAAAATGTTTGACAGCCATCCCTTGGACTCTCCCACACCTATCTAAAACCAACACAGTCTTTTGCAGAGACTCTGTATGTCACTCATGCATACAGTATAGACAAAATATTAGTGAATTATGACTAGTTTATTCATCAGCACCATGAAACTACATCCTCCAAAATGAATATAAAGTAGAATCAGCGCTTGTCTTAAACAGTTTCCATAGGAACATGACAACTTTTTTGACAGTCGGATGTCTTACAGGTATGTATTAGAATGCCTTAATTTCTCCTAAGTGTACCTAATAAACTGGTAACTGAGTTTATTTCAGCTACACTGTGCTTCAGGTCAAAGTAGCAAAGTATCAAAAAGGGGTGGGAATCAGCACATTTGCGATATTAATCATTTATGTGATAGTAATGACAAAAACGATACTCAGCATCTGTGTATTGGTACAATATTGCCACAGAAAATATTGCAATACCATGCTGTACCAATGCACCAGCCCCCCTCCCTGACCCATATTATCACTGCTTTTTATAACTTAAGCAGAACAATTAGGTTTTAGAGTCAGTGTGTCAATAAGAGCAAGGTCTTTTTTAGACTTTGCATCTGTATCAGTATTTGATAAGTAACATTACAGGGTTAAATCTATTCTGGATGAAGAAAAGGCAACTGGTTATTTATGTTCCAATAGCAAGCCTCAGTTTATCAGAATGCTTTGCATCTGCAACATGTGTTTCATTTTGAGTAAAAGTTGCAACACTTGCTTTTTTTCTTCACTGTTACAAAGTCCTGTGATCTTAGTATTGCACACTGGAGCTGTTGATTGACATTCTTGGATAAAGAAAGAAACATTTGGCCATTTAAACACAAAGTAAACAAAGCAAAAACTCACCCGTAACTCACCAGTTACTGCTCTGAAAAAAGCCAAAGCCATTGTGTGTTTTGTCAAATGACCATGTATGAACTGTCACTCAATTCATCAAATTGCTCATTACATAACCCGAGGCTACAAGTGTCACTAAATTATGTTAACACAAAGCAAATTTACACACCTGACAGCCAACCATGAAGTTTTGAATTTAGCGGCAAGCAGCATCTTTTTTTCCATCACAGTGAGATTGAGCTCTTGTGTTTTTGTTGTGATGCAGGCTGTCCCAATCCTCCAACTGACATTCTTAAATTGATATCTGTCTGCTCACTGCAGCTCTCCGCCCCCAAAGATTGTGTTCAATCGTCTCAACGGGAAGCGCTACCACGGTGCAGCCACACAGAAGACTGCCACTCCGGCAGAGGGATTCACTCCTGCACATGAAGAGAACGTCAGATTTGTGTATGAAGGTGAGGGTCGCAGGATCAGTACATGAGTGGATATGGGTCATAGTTGAAAGGTCAGAGCTGAAGGGCCAATCCTGAAGCCAGGAGAGATTTTAGATCTTTCTCTTAAGCTTGCAAGGTCGGAGGTTGTGAGGATTGAAAATGGGACATTGTGGCAGGCAGATTATCTCTTCCTTTTCCCTTTTTCATTCTTCTTCCTTTACAACAACTTCCTGACTGAGCAGCTACACTTTAGCAAGGGAACGCTCGTTAGTGGCTGTGGGCTCACAATATGACCCATTTTAAAAACAACAAAATTAAGTGGTGCCTGACAGTTTGCCTTTCAGTTAGAGCTAAACTATTTGTTAAGTAATTGATCAACAGAAAATCCCTCAACAGCTATTTTTATTTTTAAAAAAGAAATCAAGAAAAAGTATTAAACATTTCCTGCTTCCAGCTGTTCAAATGTGAGGATCTGCTGCTGCTTTTTGTCACATATGATAGTTAATGAAATATTTTTGAGTTTTGACTGTTGGTTGGACAAAATAAGCAATTTAAAGACATTGCCTTGGGCCTTAGGAAATTGCAGCAGGAGTTTTCACGATTTTTTGACGTTATCACAGACAAAATATTATTTCACAAGAAAATACTCCACAGGTTATTGAGAATGAAATAAGGGTTACTTGCAGCCTTAGTTTAAACATTTAGCAGCTGTATTTCACTTTCTCAGTGAAGTTGTGTCGATACATAACATGAAACAGAAGCCGTGTTTAATACAGTATACAGCTGGCCAGAAACAGTCAGATGTGGTGTGAAAATACATTCGCATTCAAGTCCCCCCAAAAATGCCAAACATTCCAAGCACATACAAATAATACTGAAACTTTTCTATCTCCACAGTCTGTGACATAAGGGTCAGTATTCTCATTACCTCCCAGCAAGACAATAAATAAACTTTTTTCCCCAAATGTGAAACATTACAAAAACATACAAGGCACAAGTAAGATTCAAGTCCCAAGTCCTTAAAATCATGATTGCTTTTTTAAATGACTACTTATTTCTTAAAATTAGTTGCAAGTTTTTGCAACTCTGTCTTTAAATTTTTGACCTGCATGTTTTGCATAATGTGATTTGTTTTTTGTGGATCACCACATAGTTTTTGTACTAAAAAAATTGATCTTTGTCGTAATTTTTAAACAAAGTAGATCATTTGGGAATGAAGTTTTAACTTGTTGGAAAAAAAATAGTGGTAATGTTTGCTGATTCTGGAAAAAAAGGGAAATGCATCGTTTTTTTGGCATACTTTCTAAATACCATATGCTTTTAATCTTTGGCTTTGGAGGAAGGTATTAAGTATTTTCAAGTCAGAAGGCCCAAGTCCAACTAAAGTGAAATCATGAGTCATCTTTGTCCAAGTCCAAGTCACATTGCAAGTCTGTTTTTGATTTTGTCAATGTGAGTCTAAAGTCATCAAATTTGTGACTCGAGTCCTCTGCTTTACACACACAGTCCTGACGTTACTAGAAGTTAGCAGTGTGTTCATAGTATCCACTGTATATTATGTGACTGCTTTAAACAGCTTCTTTGATAATCATTAATTATCAGTTATTCCCTGGTTTGTTTCTTATTCCTTGATCCTCACTCAGAAGTCTTAAGTGCTACTTTAATAACACAGTTCTGAGCACATTTTCATACATTGTAAACATGTTTTGTTTACAGTCACATGTTAATTCAATATTGTCACAGCTTTCTAGCAGTTACAAATGAGGCTGAGCATACACACCTTCAACAGCAGGAAATTAAATGGGGCATGATTGCAAGAATTCGCCAAACAGTCAACAGAGAGAACCTCAGAAGACTCAGTCATTAAAACCCAACAATCATTAAAAATCACCACTTGTCCTGTCTTGAAGTTTACCCAGCATGCCTCACTTGCTGGCCAATACTTCATGCCCTGGTGGTAATGAGTGACTTGCAGAGCTGCATTGGCATGAATCAGTTATCTGTGTTGCTCTTGGACAGCAGCCTGTGCAGACTGCTCTGTGGCGTCCTTCTGTGACCTTTTTGTGCGGCTTACACCTAAAGAAAACCCTCTGGCACAGTCAGTCGAGTTGTTTTAAGATAGAAAACCTGATGGTTCTCACTCAAGCTGAATGTGTTCACTGTGTCAACAAATGTCACCTCCAAACATGTTTAGATAGCCATCTTACCCTCCCTTCATGCACTCATACAGCTGGTTTCTTGGTATTTGTTCTTTATATTTGACATCTTCACATTAGTTTAAGTTTGGCTGTACAACCTGTTAGTAAATGATGTGTGCGCTGAAAGTTCATGATCAAGAAGAGACAAGGACTCTTCCACTAAACGTTGAGGCTTATCTTGGGGTTAAGTTGGTAAACCTTCCCCCAGGGCAAATAAAACACACACCACTGACCAGAAAAGACTTCTCACAACTATTGACATTATCCTGAAAGGGGACAGTGCTATGGTGATGTAGCCTCACAGTCAGCTGCTACACTGATCCAGTAGAGGCTTTTTTAATGCCTTTACGCAGGTGATCACATTGGCCAGAGGCATTATGTTTTCAGGTAGTCCGTCTGTCCCATTCTCATGAACATGATATCTCAAGAACGCATTGAGGGATTTTTTTTTCAAATTTGGCACAAACGTGCACTTTGATTTAACACTAAACTGATCAGATTTTGGTGGTCATTGGTCAAAGGTTAAGGTCAGTGTGACCTCATCTGTCTCCTTCTTGTGAATGCAATATCTGAAGAACACCTTGAGGGAATGTCTTAAAATTTGGCACAAACGTTCCAGTGGACTCAAGGAAAAACTGATTAGATTTTTGGTCAAAGGTCAAGGTCCCGCTGACCTTACATTCGTCTCGTTCTTGTTGAAGCGATATCTCAAAAACACATTGAGCTAATTTCTTCAAATTTGGCACAAACATTCACTTAAACTCAACAATGAGCTGATAAGAATTTGGTTGATTGATTGTGACAAAATGTTACATGGAATGTCAAATAGGATGTAATGATGAAGTGATGACATTTTATATCCAAAACATCAAAGGTCAACTTCACTGTGACATCTTAATGTTCTGCAGAAACACTTCTCTGGCCATTATTTAACAACATTACTTTGGAACAGAAGGAGAGACATTTGGTCAGATACTGAATTACTGACATTAATCTGGGGTGTCCACCTTGAAGTGCTGATTGTACAGATTCTATGTGCTTGTGCAGGGAAGATTTGTCCGAATCATCCATTTTTAAAATTTTTTTTTTACAGACATGAATGTGAACTATTAGTGCAAATTGATGGGTGCACAGAGGCATCCGACTGCAGGGTGGTAAATCTAGTTTCCATAATGTCTTGGAAATGTTTGTGTGAGAGAAAGTAAAAGTGAATTAGTAGTAGTTTATAACCCCATTAAAACAACATGCAAGTAGCAATTAAAATCTAATCTTCTTGAGTTGCATTTGAGGTAATTAAGCATATGTGTGTTTCTTTGTTTGCAGCATGGCAGGAGGTGGAGAAGAAGCTGGGGGAAGGGGACTGTGGGGAGTCAACTGACAGCCACGTGCCCATTCAGTACACTGAAAAGACCCCAGGTGCTGCGATGAAGAGTAAGTGACTGACTGTTCCCTTGCTACGTTAACACAGGTTATAAATCTGATTACCATACTATTCTTCAAAGAACACAACAAAGTGAATCCGCTGTCATGAAATCTAATCTCACTACTCACAGTTTTATTGCATCCAGACAGAAAGTCCTCTTCCTGCTTTGTAACCTCCTGAACTTTGAGCCAGTAATTCTGCCCTGTTTTTTTTTTTTCCTGCTCATTTAAACACCAGAGGAAAGGTGAATGGCTGCTCTCATATCTCCACACTTATCACATGAGGTGTTTTTTTGGCTCAGCTTTATCCGTAGCTAGAGGTTATTTGGTGTAATAGTCTGCTTTAATTTTTAACTCTTCTTTAGTCTATGAGAAACTGGCTGTTCAAGATAAACCAGCCCTGACTGCTGATTGTGGCACGTTTTGTCTCGTCTTATACACACCTGTCTGCTCCGGTTTCCTCTGTTGCACACTGCCCCGCAAGGTTGTAACGGATTTACAGAAGAACTAGAAATACTGCTATGCAGTTGTGTGCCTTTGCACACCCGTCAGATTTTAAAGTTTACATCCACGTCTGTGAAAAGATGGATGCTTCACACACAGTGTCCTCACTGCAGCATAGAAGATCTCTAAAGTCAGTGTAGTATAAAGGTGTTAGTGTTGCTAATTCAGTATCTGACAAAATATTTCCTCTTTCTGTTCCTGAGTTATGATGTTAAATAGTGGCCAAAAAGGTGTCTTTGCAGAGTATTAGGATGTCGCACTTGACCATTGATTTCTAGGATATAAAATGTCTGAACTTCATTGTTGTATCCTGTGAGACATTCGTGTGAAATTCAAGCATATGAATTCTTGACTTATGGCCAAACACATGAAGTCACCTTTGACCTTTGATCACCAAATTATACTCAGATCATTCTTTAGTAAAAGTGGACATTTGTGCCAAGTTTGACGGTACTTCTCAAGGCCGTCTTTAGATAATGTGTTCACAAAAATGAGACGTATGCAAGGTCACTGTGACCTTGACCTTTGAACACCAAATTCTAATCAGCTCATTCTTGAGTCCACTTGAACATTTGTGCCAAATTTGAAGAAATTCCCTTAAGGCGTTCTTGAGATATCATGTTCACAAGAATGAGAAAGACAAGGTCACAGTGACCTTTAGCTTTGGCCAAAATCTTATCAGTTTACGCTCCAGTCCAAGTGAAAGATTGTACCATATTTGAAGAAATGCCTCAAGGTGTTCTTGAGATATTGCATTCACAATATCATTAAAAAAAGTCATAGTTTAGCATGTTGTTCTAAAAAAATCATTAAAATAAGTCATAATATAGTAGGTTGTTTAAAAAAATCATTAAAATGTCACACTATGATATGTCCTTTAAATAATAATATAAATAATATAAACGACATAGTATAGCTATGTAATTTGAAAGGTCATAAAAACGTCATAGTACAGTACGTTAAAAAAAATCCTAAAGTTAGAGTAGTATGTTGTTAAAAAAACATGAAAACCACAAAAACATTATAGTGTAGTATTTTGTTAAAAAATCAAGAAGTCATGATAAATGATAGAAAAAAAACAAAACATAAAAACCCGATAGAAGCATATGTCCCCCCCAAAACATCATAAAACGACATAGTATAGCATGCAATGAAAAAAAGAGTCCTATCTGAGTCTATCAAAAGAAATCATGGTATTGTATGTTGAAAATATTGCTCAAACATGGCTCAAGTAAAACAAAGATACTCCTACAACACTGAAACACAAAGTGAAATGGTTTGAAAACAGGACAGTAAATGCATTATCAAGTCAAGGAAAGTTTTGTGCAGTGACAATAGATAAAATACAAAGTAGTAAAATATCAAGGTAAGGTAATTAGATACATACATGATCAAGTGAAAAAATTAAAACGATATCTAACTCAGAGATGCATAAATGAAGAAAAGTAAGGCTGGCAAATTGGCAAAAGCATAAAAAGAAGCTCCTGCTCGCCTTGTTTTTGTTGTGGGCTTTCGTAAATGGCGGCCAGATGGATAGAGATCAAACTCCAAGAAAACAGGGTGGTCAGAAGAGTGAAAGATTTTTTGAGCCTTAATGGTAACACACTTCATAAAAATATCCTGCAGCTCGGCTTTCTGGACCCCAATCACCCAATCATAGTACAGGACAACAAAAAATGCCTTTAAAAAACTCAATAGTATATTATGTCATAGTACATTATGTGAGTCAAAAAATTCAGAAAAACAGAATTAAAAAAAACACAAAAAACATTCATACGTGTTCACACTCCGCCCCATATAGCACCTTAAAAACCATTGGGTCGTCCAAAATCGCACCAAAAAGTCATACTATAGCATGTCATCAAAAATCGTACCAAAAAAGCAAACTATAGCAGGTCCTCAAAACTGCACCAACAAGTCATACTATAGCATGTCATCCAAAATACCACCAAAAAGTCAGAATCAGATACAGAATCAGTTTATTGTCACATCCGTATATACAGCTAGCACACATGGAGGCGAAATACTGTGCCCCACACATAATACACAAACACATACACAGACAGCAATTAAAATTCATAAAGTGCTTATCCCTTTTTTTCTAGTGTAAAAAGAAGTTAAACATGCTTGTAGGCAAAATGAATAAATAAAAACAGTGTAAATAGTACATGGGAGAGGGGCCAACGCTCTGAGAGAGTTCTGATTGTGGAAAGAAGCTGTTATTCAGTCTATTTAACCTTGCTGTGTTCACTGGCACCTCCGTCCAGATGGCAATCATCCTAAGAGGTGGTGGGAGGGGTCAGCTATGATGTTGACAGTTCTCCTGATACACCTTTTGGTGTAAGTGTCACTCAAGGAAGCAAGACGGCTATAATTTTCTCTGCCGTCTCATGATTTTTTGCAGGGACTTCCTGACAACTGCTGTACACTTCCTGTACAAGACAGTGATGCAGTCTGTCAGGATGCTCTCAATGGTTCCAAGATAGAAAGACTAATACTGTAGTAAGTACAGAGAAGTGATGCTATAGCCTGTTGTCTAAAATCGCATTTTTCGACATGCTATGCTATGATGTTTTTGGACATCTTTGCAACATTCTAACACCTAACTAACTAACACCATATTTTGGGACATGTCAAATTCTGACATTTTTGGTCATTTTATTCGACATCCCAAATTGTGGTGTTTTTGGCATTTTTTGCAACTTTCAGTGCTATGGCGTTTCTTAGCATGCTATTTAATGCTTTTTTGAGGTGTTTTTAGCTGTTTTTGAGACATGTCAAATTTTGACATTTTTGCCATACTATAGCCTTGCTTTTTTGGTCATTTTTTCGACATCCCAAATTATGGTTTTTTGGGTTTTTTTTGCAACTTTCAATGCTATGGTGTGTCTCAGCACGCTATTTTATGCTGTTTTGAGGTGTTTTCAGCTGTTTTTGAGACATGTCAAATTTTGACATTTTTGCCATACTATAGCCTTGCTTCTTTGGTCATTTTTTCAACATCCGGGATTATGGTGTTTTTGGCGTTTTTTGCAACTTTGAGTGCTATGGCGGTTCTTAACATGCTATTTTATGCTGTTTTGAGGTGTTTTTAGCTGTTTTTGGGACATGTCAAAGTTTGACATTTTTGCCATACTATAGCCTTGCTTTTTTGGTCATTTTTTTCGACATCGCATTTCATGGTATTTTTGGCGTTTTTTGCAACTTTCAGTGCTATGGCGTGTCTCAGCACGCTATTTTATGCTGTTTTGAGCTGTTTAACTGTTTTTGGGTCATGTGAAATTTTGAAATTTTTGCCATACTATAGCCTTGCTTCTTTGGTCATTTTTTCAACATCCAGGATTATGGTGTTTTTGGCATTTTTTGCAACTTTCAGTGCTATGGCGTTTCTTAACACGCTATTTTATGCTGTTTTGAGGTGTTTTTAGCTGTTTTTGGGACATGTCATAGTTTGACATTTTTGCCATACTATAGCCTTGCTTTTTTGGTCATTTTTTCGACATCGCATTTCATGGTATTTTTGGCGTTTTTTGCAACTTTCAGTGCTATGGCGTGTCTCAGCACGCTATTTTATGCTGTTTTGAGGTGTTTTCAGCTGTTTTTGAGACATGTCAAATTTTGACATTTTTGCCATACTATAGCCTTGCTTTTTTGGTCATTTTTTCAACATCGCATTTCATGGTATTTTTGGCGTTTTTTGCAACTTTCAGTGCTATGGCGTTTCTTAGCACGCTATTTTATGCTGTTTTGAGGTGTTTTTAGCTGTTTTTGGGACATGTCAAATTTTGACATTTTTGCCATACTATAGCCTTGCTTTTTTGGTCATTTTTTTCAACATCCCAAATTATGGTATTTTTTGGCTTTTTTTGCAACTTTCAATGCTATGGCACTTCTCAGCACGCTATTTTATGCTGTTTTGAGGTGTTTTTAGCTGTTTTTGAGACATGTCAAATTTTGACATTTTTGCCATACTATAGCCTTGCTTTTTTGGTCATTTTTCGACATTCCATATTACTGTGTTTTTGGCGTTTTTGCAACTTTCAATGCTATGGCTTGTCTTAGCACGCTATTTTATGCTGTTTTGAGGTGTTTTCAGCTGTTTTTGAGACATGTCAAATTTTGACATTTTGCCATACTATAGCCTTGCTTTTTTGGTCATTTTTTACATTGCATTTCATGGTGATTGTTGGCCGTATTTGCAAGTTTCAGTGCTATGGCTTTTCTTAACACGCTATTTTATGCTGTTTTGAGGTGTTTTCAAGTGTTTTTGGGACATGTCAAATTTTGACATTTTTGCCATACTATAGCCTTGCTTTTTTGGTCATTTTTTTGGACATCCAAAATTATGGTGTTTTTGGCTTTTTTTGCAACTTTCAATGCTATGGCATGTCTCAGCACACTGTTTTATGCTGTTTTGTGGTGTTTTCAGCTGTTTTTGAGACATGTCAAATTTTGACATTTTTGCCATACTATAGCCTTGCTTTTTTGGTTGTTTCTTCGACATCGTGTTTCATGGTATTTTTGGCGTTTTTTGCAAGTTTCAGTGCTATGGCTTTTCTTAACACACTATTTTATGCTTTTTTGAGGTGTTTTCAGCTGTTTTTGAGACATGTCAAATTTTGACATTTTTGCCATACTATAGCCTTGCTTTTTTGGTCATTTTTTCGACATCGCATTTCATGGTATTGTTGGCGTTTTTTGCAAGTTTCAGTGCTCTGGCTTTTCTTAACACGCTATTTTATGCTGTTTTGAGGTGTTTTCAGCTGTTTTTGGGACATGTCAAATTTTGACATTTTGCCATACTATAGCCTTGCTTTTTGGTCATTTTTTTCAACATCCCAAATTATGGTGTTTTTGGCTTTTTTTGCAACTTTCAATGCTATGGCATGTCTCAGCACGCTATTTTATGCTGTTTTGAGGTGTTTTCAGCTGTTTTTGAGACATGTCAAATTTTGACATTTTTGCCATACTATAGCCTTGCTTTTTTGGTCATTTTTTCGACATGCTATATTACTGTGTTTTTGGCGTTTTTTGGAACTTTCAATGCTATGGCGTGTCTTAGCACGCTATTTTATGCTGTTTTGAGGTGTTTTCAGCTGTTTTTGAGACATGTCAAATTTTGACATTTTTGCCATACTATAGCCTTGCTTTTTTGGTCATTTTTTCGACATTGCATTTCATGGTATTGTTGGCGTTTTTTGCAAGTTTCAGTGCTATGGCTTTTCTTAACACGCTATTTTATGCTGTTTTGAGGTGTTTTCAGCTGTTTTTGGGACATGTCAAATTTTGACATTTTTGCCATACTATAGCCTTGCTTTTTGGTCATTTTTTCAACATCCCAAATTATGGTGTTTTTGGCTTTTTTTGCAACTTTCAATGCTATGGCATGTCTCAGCACACTGTTTTATGCTGTTTTGTGGTGTTTTCAGCTGTTTTTGAGACATGTCAAATTTTGACATTTTTGCCATACTATAGCCTTGCTTTTTTGGTTGTTTCTTCGACATCGTGTTTCATGGTATTTTTGGCGTTTTTTGCAAGTTTCAGTGCTATGGCTTTTCTTAACACACTATTTTATGCTTTTTTGAGGTGTTTTCAGCTGTTTTTGAGACATGTCAAATTTTGACATTTTTGCCATACTATAGCCTTGCTTTTTTGGTCATTTTTTCGACATCGCATTTCATGGTATTGTTGGCGTTTTTTGCAAGTTTCAGTGCTATGGCTTTTCTTAACACGCTATTTTATGCTGTTTTGAGGTGTTTTCAGCTGTTTTTGGGACATGTCAAATTTTGACATTTTTGCCATACTATAGCCTTGCTTTTTTGGTCATTTTTTTCAACATCCCAAATTATGGTGTTTTTGGCTTTTTGCAACTTTCAATGCTATGGCATGTCTCAGCACGCTTATTTTATGCTGTTTTGAGGTGTTTTCAGCTGTTTTTGAGACATGTCAAATTTTGACATTTTGCCATACTATAGCCTTGCTTTTTTGGTCATTTTTTCGACATGCTATATTACTGTGTTTTTGGCGTTTTTTGGAACTTTCAATGCTATGGCGTGTCTTAGCACGCTATTTTATGCTGTTTTGAGGTGTTTTCAGCTGTTTTTGAGACATGTCAAATTTTGACATTTTTGCCATACTATAGCCTTGCTTTTTTGGTCATTTTTTCGACATCGCATTTCATGGTATTGTTGGCGTTTTTTGCAAGTTTCAGTGCTATGGCTTTTCTTAACACGCTATTTTATGCTGTTTTGAGGTGTTTTCAGCTGTTTTTGGGACATGTCAAATTTTGACATTTTTGCCATACTATAGCCTTGCTTTTTTGGTCATTTTTTTCAACATCCCAAATTATGGTGTTTTTGGCTTTTTTTGCAACTTTCAATGCTATGGCATGTCTCAGCACGCTATTTTATGCTGTTTTGAGGTGTTTTCAGCTGTTTTTGAGACATGTCAAATTTTGACATTTTTGCCATACTATAGCCTTGCTTTTTTGGTTGTTTCTTCGACATCGTGTTTCATGGTATTTTTGGCGTTTTTTGCAAGTTTCAGTGCTATGGCTTTTCTTAACACACTATTTTATGCTTTTTTGAGGTGTTTTCAGCTGTTTTTGAGACATGTCAAATTTTGACATTTTTGCCATACTATAGCCTTGCTTTTTTGGTCATTTTTTCGACATCGCATTTCCTGGTATTGTTGGCGTTTTTTGCAAGTTTCAGTGCTATGGCGTGTCTCAGCATGGTATTTTATGCTGTTTTGAGGTGTTTTCAGCTGTTTTTGAGACATGTCAAATTTTGACATTTTTGCCATACTATAGCCTTGCTTTTTTGGTCATTTCTTCGACATGCTATATTACTGTGTTTTTGGCGTTTTTTGGAACTTTCAATGCTATGGCGTGTCTTAGCACGCTATTTTATGCTGTTTTGAGGTGTTTTCAGCTGTTTTTGAGACATGTCAAATTTTGACATTTTTGCCATACTATAGCCTTGCTTTTTTGGTCATTTTTTCGACATCCCAAATTATGGTGTTTTTGGCGGTTTTTGCAGCTTTCAATGCTATGCCGTGTCTTAGCATGCTATTTTATGCTGTTTAACTGTTTTTGAGACATGTCAAATTTTGAAATTTTTGCCATACTATAGCCTTGCTTCTTTGGTCATTTTTTTCGACATCCGTGTTTCATGGTATTTTGGCATTTTTGCAACTTTCAGTGCTATGGCGTGTGTCTTAACACACGTTATTTTATGCTGTTTTGAGGTGTTTTCAGCTGTTTTTGAGACATGTCAAATTTTGACATTTTTGCCATACTATAGCCTTGCTTTTTTGGTCATTTTTTCGACATCGCATTTCATGGTATTGTTGGCGTTTTTTGCAAGTTTCAGTGCTATGGCGTGTGTCAGCACGTTATTTTATGCTGTTTTGAGGTGTTTTCAGCTGTTTTTGAGACATGTCAAAGTTTGACATTTTTGCCATACTATAGCCTTGCTTTTTTGGTCATTTTTTCGACATCGCATTTCATGGTATTGTTGGCGTTTTTTGCAACTTTCAGTGCTATGGCGTGTGTCAGCACGTTATTTTATGCTGTTTTGAGGTGTTTTCAGCTGTTTTTGGGACATGTCAAATTTTGAAATTTTTGCCATACTATAGCCTTGCTTCTTTGGTCATTTTTTTCGACATCCCAAACCATGGTGTTTTGGGCTTTTTTTGCAACTTTCAATGCTATGGCACTTCTCAGCACGCTATTTTATGCTGTTTTGTGGTTGTTTTTAGCTGTTTTTGACACATGTCAAAGTTTGACATTTTTGCCATACTATAGCCTTGCTTTTTTGGTCATTTTTTCGACATTGCATTTCATGGTATTGTTGCCGTTTTTTGCAACTTTCAGTGCTATGGCTTTTCTTACCACGCTATTTTATGCTTTTTTGAGGTGTTTTCAGCTGTTTTTGAGACATGTCAAATTTTGACATTTTTGCCATACTATAGCCTTGCTTTTTTGGTCATTTTTCGACATGCTATATTACTGTGTTTTTGGCGTTTTTTTGGAACTTTCAATGCTATGGCGTGTCTTAGCACGCTATTTTATGCTGTTTTGAGGTGTTTTCAGCTGTTTTTGAGACATGTCAAATTTTGACATTTTTGCCATACTATAGCCTTGCTTTTTTGGTCATTTTTTCGACATCACATTTCATGGTATTGTTGGCGTTTTTTGCAAGTTTCAGTGCTATGGCTTTTCTTAACACGCTATTTTATGCTGTTTTGAGGTGTTTTCAGCTGTTTTTGGGACATGTCAAATTTTGACATTTTTGCCATACTATAGCCTTGCTTTTTTGGTCATTTTTTTCAACATCCCAAATTATGGTGTTTTTGGCTTTTTTTGCAACTTTCAATGCTATGGCATGTCTCAGCACACTGTTTTATGCTGTTTTGAGGTGTTTTCAGCTGTTTTTGAGACATGTCAAATTTTGACATTTTTGCCATACTATAGCCTTGCTTTTTTGGTTGTTTCTTCGACATCGTATTTCATGGTATTGTTGGCATTTTTTGCAACTTTCAATGCTATGTCATTTCTTAGCACGCTATTTTATGCTGTTTTGTGGTGTTTTGAGGTGTTTTTGGGACATGTCAAATTTTGACATTTTTGCCATACTATAGCCTTGCTTTTTTGGTCATTTTTTCGACATCGCATTTCATGGTATTATTGGCGTTTTTTGCAACTTTCAGTGCTATGGCGTGTCTCAGCACGGTATTTTATGCTGTTTTGCGGGGTTGTCAGATGTTTTTGAGACATGTCAAATTTTGACATTTTGCCATACTATAGCCTTGCTTTTTGGTCATTTCTTCGACATCCCTATATTACTGTGTGTTTTTGGCGTTTTTGGAACTTTCAATGCTATATGGCGTGTCTTAGCACGCTTATTTTATGCTGTTTTGAGGTGTTTTCAGCTGTTTTTGAGACATGTCAAATTTTGACATTTTTGCCATACTATAGCCTTGCTTTTTTGGTCATTTTTTCGACATTGCATTTCATGGTATTGTTGGCGTTTTTTGCAACTTTCAATGCTATGGCATGTCTCAGCACGCTATTTTATGCTGTTTTGT
This sequence comes from Plectropomus leopardus, assembly GCF_026936395.1. Taxonomy (NCBI): domain Eukaryota; kingdom Metazoa; phylum Chordata; class Actinopteri; order Perciformes; family Serranidae; genus Plectropomus; species Plectropomus leopardus. The sequence continues at coordinate 15,151,010 of NC_142178.1, forward strand.
GGTGTTTTTAGCTGTTTTTGAGACATGTCAAATTTTGACATTTTTGCCATACTATAGCCTTGCTTTTTTGGTTGTTTCTTCGACATCGTGTTTCATGGTATTTTTGGCGTTTTTTGCAAGTTTCAGTGCTATGGCTTTTCTTAACACACTATTTTATGCTGTTTTGAGGTGTTTTTAGCTGTTTTTGAGACATGTCAAAGTTTGACATTTTTGCCATACTATAGCCTTGCTTTTTTGGTCATTTTTTTCGACATCCCAAATTATGGTGTTTTTGGCGTTTTTTGCAACTTTCAGTGCTATGGCGTGTCTCAGCACGCTATTTTATGCTGTTTTGAGCTGTTTAACTGTTTTTGGGTCATGTCAAATTTTGAAATTTTTGCCATACTATAGCCTTGCTTCTTTGGTCATTTTTTCAACATCCAGGATTATGGTGTTTTTGGCATTTTTTGCAACTTTCAGTGCTATGGCGTTTCTTAACACACTATTTTATGCTGTTTTGAGGTGTTTTTAGCTGTTTTTGGGACATGTCAAATTTTGACATTTTTGCCATACTATAGCCTTGCTTTTTTGGTCATTTTTTCGACATCGTATTTCATGGTATTTTTGGCGTTTTTTGCAACTTTCAGTGCTATGGCGTGTCTCAGCACGGTATTTTATGCTGTTTTGAGGTGTTTTTAGCTGTTTTTGAGACATGTCAAATTTTGACATTTTTACCATACTATAGCCTTGCTTTTTTGGTCATTTTTTCGACATTCCAAATTATGGTGTTATGGGTTTCTTTGCAACTTTCAATGCTATGGCTTGTCTCAGCACGCTATTTTATGCTGTTTTGAGGTGTTTTCAGCTGTTTTTGACACATGTCAAATTTTGACATTTTTGCCATACTATAGCCTTGCTTCTTTGGTCTTTTTTTTACATTCTATAATATGGTGAATTTGGCCATATTTGCACATTTTAATGCTATGGCGTGTCACACTATTTCATGCTGTTTTAAGGGGTTTTCAAGTGTTTTGGGGATATGTTAATTTTTCACAGTTTTGCAATACTATAACCATGCTTACTTGTTCATTTTTTTAGCATGCTATTGTCATAACAAGGCTCATGGGCCAAAACAAACCAGAGAGACGCACCAACACAACAAAGTAATTTATTGAACAAATTAAGGTGAAATATAACATAACCAACAACAAATATAATAGGATGTGATAATCAGTGATCAGGAATGTAAGATGTGTTGTGTGAGTGGTTATGCGATGTGTAGGATGTTGTATGGTGTGCACATTACTTAAACAGAACTGAAAAGCAACAGAAGGGCCACATTACCAGGGAGGCGTGCCTGCTGGAGAAGAGACAGAGACATTCGTTAACTCATCTTGTAAACTGGAGTACTGGGACCAGGTACTCCCAGAAGGCACTGATGAACCACTCGTGACAGAAGTTACTAGCAGACCCTGCAGGAAAGGCTGAGACACTGCAGGGGACATCACACTATATTATGGTGTTTTGGGACGTTTTTGCACGTTTAATTCTGACGTGTCTCTGCACACTATTTTCTGATGTTTTGAGGTGTTATTAGCTGTTTTTGGGACATGTCAAAGTTTGACATTTTTGCCATACTATAGCCTTGCTTTTTGTGTCGTATTTTCAAGATCACGTATTATGGTGTTTTTGGCGGTTTTTGCAGCTTTCAATGCTATGCCGTGTCTTAGCATGCTATTTTATGCTGTTTTGAGGTGTTTTCAGCTGTTTTTGAGACATGTCAAATTTTGACATTTTTGCCATACTATAGCCTTGCTTTTTTGTTCATTTTTTCGACATCGCATTTCATGGTATTTTTGGCGTTTTTTGCAACTTTCAGTGCGATGGCATTTCTTAGCACGCTATTTTATGCTGTTTTGAGGTGTTTTCAGCTGTTTTTGAGACATGTCAAATTTTGACATTTTTGCCATACTATAGCCTTGCTTTTTTGTTCATTTTTTCGACATCGCATTTCATGGTATTTTTGGCGTTTTTTGCAACTTTCAGTGCTATGGCATTTCTTAGCACGCTATTTTATGCTGTTTTGAGGTGTTTTCAGCTGTTTTTGAGACATGTCAAATTTTGACGTTTTTGCCATACTATAGCCTTGCTTTTTTGGTCATTTTTTTGACATCCCAAATTATGGTATTTTTGGCTTTTTTTTGCAACTTTCAGTGCTATGGCATGTCTCAGCACGCTATTTTATGCTGTTTTGAGGTGTTTTCAGCTGTTTTTGACACATGTCAAATTTTGACATTTTTGCCATACTATAGCCTTGCTTTTTTGTTCTTTTTTTTACATTCTATAATATGGTGAATTTGGCCATATTTGCACATTTTAATGCTATGGCGTGTCACACTATTTCATGCTGTTTTAAGGGGTTTTCAAGTGTTTTGGGGATATGTTAATTTTTCACAGTTTTGCAATACTATAACCATGCTTACTTGTTCATTTTTTTAGCATGCTATTGTCATAACAAGGCTCATGGGCCAAAACAAACCAGAGAGACGCACCAACACAACAAAGTAATTTATTGAACAAATTAAGGTGAAATATAACATAACCAACAACAAATATAATAGGATGTGATAATCAGTGATCAGGAATGTAAGATGTGTTGTGTGAGTGGTTATGCGATGTGTAGGATGTTGTATGGTGTGCACATTACTTAAACAGAACTGAAAAGCAACAGAAGGGCCACATTACCAGGGAGGCGTGCCTGCTGGAGAAGAGACAGAGACATTCGTTAACTCATCTTGTAAACTGGAGTACTGGGACCAGGTACTCCCAGAAGGCACTGATGAACCACTCGTGACAGAAGTTACTAGCAGACCCTGCAGGAAAGGCTGAGACACTGCAGGGGACATCACACTATATTATGGTGTTTTGGGACGTTTTGCAACTTTTAATTCTGACGTGTCTCTGCACACTATTTTCTGATGTTTTGAGGTGTTATTAGCTGTTTTTGGGACATGTCAAAGTTTGACATTTTTGCCATACTATAGCCTTGCTTTTTTGGTCATTTTTTCGACATCCCATATTATGGTGTTTTTGGCTTTTTCTGCAACTTTCAATGCTATGGTGTCTCTCAGCACGCTATTTTATGCTGTTTTGAGGTGTTTTCAGCTGTTTTTGAGACATGTCAAATTTTGACGTTTTTGCCATACTATAGCCTTGCTTTTTTGTTCATTTTTTCGACATCGCATTTCATGGTATTTTTGGCGTTTTTTGCAACTTTCAGTGCTATGGCATTTCTTAGCACGCTATTTTATGCTGTTTTGAGGTGTTTTCAGCTGTTTTTGAGACATGTCAAATTTTGACATTTTGCCATACTATAGCCTTGCTTTTTGGTCATTTTTTCAACATCGCATTTCATGGTATTTTTGGCGTTTTTTGCAACTTTCAGTGCTATGGCATTTCTTAGCACGCTATTTTATGCTGTTTTGAGGTGTTTTCAGCTGTTTTTGAGACATGTCAAATTTTGACGTTTTTGCCATACTATAGCCTTGCTTTTTTGGTCATTTTTTTGACATCCCAAATTATGGTATTTTTGGCTTTTTTTTGCAACTTTCAGTGCTATGGCATGTCTCAGCACGCTATTTTATGCTGTTTTGAGGTGTTTTCAGCTGTTTTTGAGACATGTCAAATTTTGACATTTTTGCCATACTATAGCCTTGCTTTTTTGGTCATTTTTTCGACATCGCATTTCATGGTATTTTTGGCGTTTTTTGCAACTTTCAGTGCTATGGCATTTCTTAGCACGCTATTTTATGCTGTTTTGAGGTGTTTTCAGCTGTTTTTGAGACATGTCAAATTTTGACATTTTGCCATACTATAGCCTTGCTTTTTTGGTCATTTTTCGACATCCCATATCATGGTATTTTTGGCTTTTTTGCAACTTTCAGTGCTATGGCATTTCTCAGCACGCTATTTTATGCTGTTTTGAGGTGTTTTCAGCTGTTTTTGAGACATGTCAAATTTTGACATTTTTGCCATACTATAGCCTTGCTTTTTGGTCATTTTTCGACATTGCATTTCATGGTATTGTTGGCGTTTTTTGCAACTTTCAGTGCGATGGCATTTCTTAGCACGCTATTTTATGCTGTTTTGAGGTGTTTTCAGCTGTTTTTGAGACATGTCAAATTTTGACATTTTTGCCATACTATAGCCTTGCTTTTTTGGTCATTTTTTCGACATCGCATTTCATGGTATTTTTGGCGTTTTTTGCAACTTTCAGTGCTATGGCGTGTCTCAGCACGCTATTTTATGCTGTTTTGAGGTGTTTTCAGCTGTTTTTGAGACATGTCAAATTTTGACATTTTTGCCATACTATAGCCTTGCTTTTTTGGTCATTTTTTCGACATTGCATTTCATGGTATTTTGGCGTTTTTGCAACTTTCAGTGCTATGGCATTTCTCAGCACGCTATTTTATGCTGTTTTGAGGTGTTTTCAGCTGTTTTTGAGACATGTCAAATTTTGACATTTTGCCATACTATAGCCTTGCTTTTTTGGTCATTTTTCAACATCCGGGATTTCATGGTGTTTTTGGCATTTGCAACTTTCAGTGCTATGGCGTGTCTCAGCACGCTATTTTATGCTGTTTTGAGGTGTTTTTAGCTGTTTTTGAGACATGTCAAATTTTGACATTTTGCCATACTATAGCCTTGCTTTTTTGGTTGTTTCTTCGACATCGTGTTTCATGGTATTTTTGGCGTTTTTTGCAAGTTTCAGTGCTATGGCGTGTGTCAGCACGTTATTTTATGCTGTTTTGAGGTGTTTTCAGCTGTTTTTGAGACATGTCAAATTTTGACATTTTTGCCATACTATAGCCTTGCTTTTTTGTTCATTTTTTCAACATCCGATTTCATGGTATTTTGGCATTTTGCAACTTTCAGTGCTATGGCGTGTCTCAGCACGCTATTTTATGCTGTTTTGAGGTGTTTTCAGCTGTTTTTGAGACATGTCAAATTTTGACATTTTTGCCATACTATAGCCTTGCTTTTTGGTCATTTTTTCGACATCGCATTTCATGGTATTTTTGGCTTTTTTGCAACTTTCAGTGCGATGGCATTTCTTAGCACGCTATTTTATGCTGTTTTGAGGTGTTTTTAGCTGTTTTTGAGACATGTCAAATTTTGACGTTTTTGCCATACTATAGCCTTGCTTTTTTGGTCATTTTTTCGACATCCCATATTATGGTGTTTTTGGCTTTTTTTTGCAACTTTCAGTGCTATGGCATGTCTCAGCACGCTATTTTATGCTGTTTTGAGGTGTTTTCAGCTGTTTTTGAGACATGTCAAATTTTGACATTTTTGCCATACTATAGCCTTGCTATTTTGTTCATTTTTTCGGCATCGCATTTCATGGTATTTTTTGGCTTTTTTGCAACTTTCAGTGCTATGGCATTTCTCAGCACGCTATTTTATGCTGTTTTGAGGTGTTTTCAGCTGTTTTTGAGACATGTCAAATTTTGACATTTTGCCATACTATAGCCTTGCTTTTTTGGTCATTTTTTCGACATCCCATTTCATGGTATTTTTGGCGTTTTTTGCAACTTTCAGTGCTATGGTGTGTCTCAGCACGCTATTTTATGCTGTTTTGAGGTGTTTTCAGCTGTTTTTGAGACATGTCAAATTTTGACATTTTTGCCATTCTATAGCCTTGCTTTTTGGTCATTTTTTCGACATCCCATTTCATGGTATTTTTGCTTTTTTGCAACTTTCAGTGCTATGGCATGTCTCAGCACGCTATTTTATGCTGTTTTGAGGTGTTTTCAGCTGTTTTTGAGACATGTCAAATTTTGACATTTTTGCCATACTATAGCCTTGCTTCTTTGGTCATTTTTTTCGACATCCCAAATTATGGTGTTTTTGGCTGTTTTTGCAACTTTCAGTGCTATGGCGTGTCTCAGCACGCTATTTTATGCTGTTTTGAGGTGTTTTCAGCTGTTTTTGAGACATGTCAAATTTTGACGTTTTTGCCATACTATAGCCTTGCTTTTTGGTCATTTTTTCAACATCCCAAATCATGGTGTTTTGGGCTTTTTTTGCAACTTTCAATGCTATGGCACTTCTCAGCACGCTATTTTATGCTGTTTTGAGGTGTTTTTAGCTGTTTTTGAGACATGTCAAATTTTGACATTTTTGCCATACTATAGCCTTGCTTTTTGGTCATTTTTCGACATCGCATTTCATGGTGTTTTTGGCTTTTTGCAACTTTCAGTGCTATGGCGTGTCTCAGCACGCTATTTTATGCTGTTTTGAGGTGTTTTTAGCTGTTTTTGGGACATGTCAAATTTTGACATTTTTGCCATACTATAGCCTTGCTTTTTTGGTCATTTTTTCGACATCGCATTTCATGGTATTTTTGGCGTTTTTTGCAACTTTCAGTGCTATGGCGTGTCTCAGCACGGTATTTTATGCTGTTTTGAGGTGTTTTTAGCTGTTTTTGAGACATGTCAAATTTTGACATTTTTGCCATACTATAGCCTTGCTTTTTGTTCATTTTTTGACATCGCATTTCATGGTATTTTGGCGTTTTGCAACTTTCAGTGCTATGGCGTGTCTCAGCACGGTATATTATGCTGTTTTGAGGTGTTTTCAGCTGTTTTTGAGACATGTCAAATTTTGACATTTTTGCCATACTATAGCCTTGCTTTTTTGTTCATTTTTTCAACATCCGGGATTACGGTGTTTTTGGCATTTTTTGCAACTTTCAGTGCTATGGCGTGTCTCAGCACGCTATTTTATGCTGTTTTGAGGTGTTTTTAGCTGTTTTTGGGACATGTCAAATTTTGACATTTTTGCCATACTATAGCCTTGCTTTTTTGGTCATTTTTCAACATCGCATTTCATGGTGTTTTTGGCGTTTTGCAACTTTCAGTGCTATGGCGTGTCTCAGCACGCTATTTTATGCTGTTTTGAGGTGTTTTCAGCTGTTTTTGAGACATGTCAAATTTTGACATTTTGCCATACTATAGCCTTGCTTTTTGGTCATTTTTTCAACATCGCATTTCATGGTATTTTTGGCATTTTGCAACTTTCAGTGCTATGGCGTGTCTCAGCACGCTATTTTATGCTGTTTTGAGGTGTTTTCAGCTGTTTTTGAGACATGTCAAATTTTGACATTTTGCCATACTATAGCCTTGCTTTTTTGGTCATTTTTCGACATCGCATTTCATGGTGTTTTTGGCGTTTTGCGACTTTCAGTGCTATGGCGTGTCTCAGCACGCTATTTTATGCTGTTTTGAGGTGTTTTCAGCTGTTTTTGAGACATGTCAAATTTTGACGTTTTTGCCATACTATAGCCTTGCTTTTTTGGTCATTTTTTCAACATCCGGGATTACGGTGTTTTTGGCATTTTTTGCAACTTTCAGTGCTATGGCGTGTCTCAGCACGCTATTTTATGCTGTTTTGAGGTGTTTTTAGCTGTTTTTGGGACATGTCAAATTTTGACATTTTTGCCATACTATAGCCTTGCTTTTTGGTCATTTTTTCAACATCGCATTTCATGGTGTTTTTGGCTTTTTGCAACTTTCAGTGCTATGGCGTGTCTCAGCACGCTATTTTATGCTGTTTTGAGGTGTTTTCAGCTGTTTTTGAGACATGTCAAATTTTGACATTTTGCCATACTATAGCCTTGCTTTTTTGGTCATTTTTCAACATCCGCATTTCATGGTATTTTTGGCATTTTTGCAACTTTCAGTGCTATGGCGTGTCTCAACACGCTATTTTATGCTGTTTTGAGGTGTTTTTAGCTGTTTTTGGGACATGTCAAATTTTGACATTTTTGCCATACTATAGCCTTGCTTTTTGGTCATTTTTTCAACATCCCATTTCATGGTGTTTTTGGCATTTTTTGCAACTTTCAGTGCTATGGCATGTCTCAGCACGCTATTTTATGCTGTTTTGAGGTGTTTTTAGCTGTTTTTGGGACATGTCAAATTTTGACATCTTTGCCATACTATAGCCTTGCTTTTTTGGTCATTTTTTCGACATCGCATTTCATGGTGTTTTTGGCTTTTTTTGCAACTTTCAATGCTATGGCATGTCTCAGCACGCTATTTTATGCTGTTTTGTGGTGTTTTTAGCTGTTTTTGGGACATGTCAAATTTTGACATTTTGCCATACTATAGCCTTGCTTTTTGGTCATTTTTTCGACATCCCATTTCATGGTGTTTTTGGCTTTTTGCAACTTTCAGTGCTATGGTGTGTCTCAGCACGCTATTTTATGCTGTTTTGAGGTGTTTTCAGCTGTTTTTGAGACATGTCAAATTTTGACATTTTTGCCATACTATAGCCTTGCTTCTTTGGTCATTTTTTCGACATCGCATTTCATGGTATTTTTGGCGTTTTTTGCAACTTTCAGTGCGATGGCGTTTCTTAACACGCTATTTTATGCTGTTTTGAGGTGTTTTTAGCTGTTTTTGGGACATGTCAAATTTTGACATCTTTGCCATACTATAGCCTTGCTTTTTTGGTCATTTTTTCGACATCGCATTTCATGGTGTTTTTGGCTTTTTTTGCAACTTTCAGTGCTATGGCATGTCTCAGCACGCTATTTTATGCTGTTTTGTGGTGTTTTTAGCTGTTTTTGGGACATGTCAAATTTTGACATTTTTGCCATACTATAGCCTTGCTTTTTTGGTCATTTTTTCGACATCGCATTTCATGGTATTTTTGGCGTTTTTTGCAACTTTCAGTGCTATGGCGTGTCTCAGCACGGTATTTTATGCTGTTTTTAGCTGTTTTTAGCTGTTTTTGAGACATGTCAAATTTTGACATTTTTGCCATACTATAGCCTTGCTTCTTTGGTCATTTTTTCAACATCCGGGATTATGGTGTTTTTGGCGTTTTTTGCAACTTTCAATGCTATGGCATGTCTCAGCACGCTATTTTATGCTGTTTTGTGGTGTTTTTAGCTGTTTTTGGGACATGTCAAATTTTGACATTTTTGCCATACTATAGCCTTGCTTTTTGGTCATTTTTTCGACATCCCAAATTATGGTGTTTTTGGCTTTTTGCAACTTTCAATGCTATGGCGTGTCTCAGCACGCTTATTTTATGCTGTTTTGTGGTGTTTTAGCTGTTTTTGGGACATGTCAAATTTTGACATTTTTGCCATACTATAGCCTTGCTTCTTTGGTCATTTTTTCGACATCGCATTTCATGGTATTTTTGGCGTTTTTTGCAACTTTCAGTGCGATGGCGTTTCTTAACACGCTATTTTATGCTGTTTTGAGGTGTTTTTAGCTGTTTTTGGGACATGTCAAATTTTGACATCTTTGCCATACTATAGCCTTGCTTTTTTGGTCATTTTTCGACATCGCATTTCATGGTATTTTGGCTTTTTTGCAACTTTCAGTGCTATGGCATGTCTCAGCACGCTATTTTATGCTGTTTTGAGGTGTTTTTAGCTGTTTTTGAG